>NC_134359.1:123068964-123071464 GCF_048569485.1 Anomaloglossus baeobatrachus | reverse complement strand
TTTGGCATGAACCCAGCTTGGCTTCTGCTGAGGACGTCACCCTGGGTGAGGAAGGCGATAATCCTTTTATTAATGATGCTGTTAAACAGTTTTCCCAGAATGCTGTTGACACAGATCCCTCTGTAGTTTGCTGGGTCATATCGGTCTCCATCCTTGTAGATGGGCGTTATGAGACCTTGATTCCAGCTTTGAGGGAAGTAGCCGGCACTCAGGACGTGGGTGAATAGTTTAGCCAGTGCTGCATGAATATCTGGGGAACTGTATTTGATCATCTCTGGCAGGATGCCGTCACTGCCCGCGGCCTTCTTAGATTTTAGCAGTTTGATTCTGTCTTTTATTTCCAGCACACTGATTGGTATGTCCAGAGGATTTTGAAAGTCCTTGATTGTCTCCTCATGTCCCTCAGTTTAGTCATTATATGCTCTTGTTCTGGGGTTAGGTCGTCTTCTGGGATATTCTTGTAGAGGCCCTTGAAGTAGCTGTGCCAGATGTTGCCATTTTGAATGTGGAGGGTACTTTGCTTGGGACTTGTACCGATATGGCTCCATGTCTCCCAGAATGAGTTATCCTGGAGGGAGTCTTCGAGCTGCTGCAGTTTGTGGGAGATGTGCTTTTGTTTTTTCTCCTTGAGGGTTCGCTTGTATTGCCTCTGTAGGGTGTCATGGACCACTCTTAGCTCCTTGTTGTCCGGGTCTCTGTGTTTTTGATTTGAGGCTATCCTTAGGGAGTTGCGCAGTGTCTTGCATTCTTTATCAAACCATTTTTGGCCTTGTTTATTTGTAGGTCTCTTGGAGTTGGTCCTTCTGAGGCCTGCTAGCTCTGCCATGGTATATAGGATGTTATTAAAGTCGTTTACTGCCAGGTTGACCCCTTGCTGGTTTGATGTATAGGGTTTTGTGTGAAAGTTTACAAGCAGCTCTTTAATCTCTGTTCTGTTGGTCGTGTTGGTGTATTCAATGGCTAACTGTTTGGACCACTTGAAGGATGGTGGCAAATTGTGGAGACCGCTCAAGTGGGGCTTTTGTGTGGGTGACTTGTCCGTGGATCTCAGGTACAGCAGTGTCTGGTTGTGGTCTGACATGTGGGTGTCGGGGGTGACTATGAAGGCATTTATGTTTGCTGGGTCTATGTCTGTTATGGCATAATCCACTACACTACTGCCCGTGTGGGAGTTTAGTGTAAATCTCCCTAATGAGTCCCCCCTGGTGCGCCCGTTCAGTATATGCAGCCCCAAGCTCCGGCACAGGTTCAGCAGTTTTCTGCCGCTTTTATTCACCACTCTGTCATAGCTGTTTCTTGTTGTCTGTACTGAGTCTCTGTAGAAGGGCTCATCTCCCAGGACGTATGCGTTTCCGTCAGGTGACAGGTAGTCCTTCTCTGTACCTGTCCTGGCGTTCAGGTCTCCACAGATGAGCACCTTACCTTTGGACTGGAATTGGGCAGCCTCCCTCTGCAGTTCCTCATAGATGTCCGGCTTATAGTATGGGGATTCTGATGGAGGGATGTAGGCTGCGCAGAGGTAGATGTCCTGCTTAGAGGTGAGGATGGAGCTACTTATCTTCATCCAGATGTGGCTTTCTCCTCTTTTTATTGCCTTGATATGTTCTTGGATCTCCTCCTTGTACCATATTAGTATGCCCCCTGAGCAGCGGCCGTGTTTGGTGTTCTTGTTTTTCTGGGCGGAGACAGAAAATTCCTTGTATCCCATGGGTGCGAGAGATTCCTCCTCTGCCCGGGCCCATGTCTCCAGGAGGATCTGGATGTCAATGTTCTTTAGCCTTTGTTTGAAGTCTGGGTCATTTGTCTTGGACCCAAAAGCTGAGGCATTCAATCCTTGAATGTTCCAGCTGCTGATAACTAAGGATGTCATATTTAGTTGATATACCTTATAATGAGGAAGGATAGATTTTCATAGGACATAACCGGATTTAGTGGTGGGTTTGGGTGGCATATTTTAGTAGTGTCCTAAGAGTTTGCTGCACAATGTGTTGAGCAATGTCCTTATTTCTGCCATGTTGCTGCCCTCTGTTGCTTTGTATTGCCATTTTGGGGCATGTGGTCTTGAGTATTTCTGCCATCTCTGTGGACTCTCTCCAGGGGTCTCTGTGGGCTGCCATCTGTTTGGTGGGTGTCTTGCTTGTGGTCTTGGAGGTCTGTTTAGAACCATGTCCTTTAGCTCTCTTGCTAGATGGCTGACTCCTTGTTTATTGAGGTGTTTGTCGTCATAGAGGTGATGGAGCGTTATTTCGGGGTGTCTTGCCAGCTGTATGTTTGGTGCTGAGGTGATACTGGTGGCCAGCTCTGAGTTGATTTGCTGGGTTATTTGTTGGTGTACATCTTTCCTTGGAAGCAGGGCAGACAGGATTATTTTGGTTCTGGGGAATTTTTGCTGGGCTGCTAGTGCGAGTTTTGATAGGTCCTTTGTGACTGTCTTTTGGTGGATATCGTTTGTGCCAGTGTGTAGTATGAGGTGTGTGGGCTCGGTGAAATATGGGTTACT
>NC_134359.1:122517225-122744725 GCF_048569485.1 Anomaloglossus baeobatrachus | reverse complement strand
ATTTGTTTAAAAAGTTTAAGCAATACATTTCGTTTAACTTTACAATTGTGTCCCACTTGTTGATCCGTCACAACCTGAAACGTGGGAAAAGGTTGAAAAAGAATTAAGGTGGCCGAATACTTTCACAAGGCACTGTGTGTGTATGTATGTATATATATATATATATATATATATATATATATATATATATATATATATATATATATATATATATATATATATATATATATATATATATATATATATATATATATATATATATATATATACAGCTTTTAAGATCTATATTTGTGCCATATGTTTATTGCAAACCAGTGTAGAGAGTGTATGTCAGCCCAACAGATAATATTTTCAAGTAAAGTGATTACCATCTCATCCATGATGGCACTGTGCTGTAGAACAGAAACCTGTAATATAAAGTGTGTGCTTTAAATTGTACATTAATCAGCTGCAATATAATAGGTGATAAATGTTTGATTGCTGGAGCCCCGGCGGTACACATCTGCCTCATACACATTGAATGGAGCGGCAAGGTGAATACGGGACCACCACTCCTTTCACACCCCTCCTCATTACTATCGGACACTGAGAGAAAATGTAATAATCATGTGACTACTTGAAAGGGATTGTCAGGATAAGAGGCAATACATTTCTAGAAATACAGTCCCAGCTGTCATGGATGGCAGCACTCTCCGTCAAGTGCACAGAGCCGACACGTAATAAAAGACTTAAAGGGAACCTGTCACCAGATTTGGTGACTATAAGCTGCGGCCACCACCAGTGGGCTCTTATATACAGCATTCTAACATGCTGTATAAGAGCCCAGGCCGCTGTGTAAAACGTAAAAATCACTTTATAATACCTACCTAAACGGTCGGTACGGTGCAGATGGGTGTTTCTGTTCTCCGGGTGCGGCGCCTCCTCTTTCAACCATCTTTGTCCTCCTTCTGAAGCCGGGGTGCATGACGCGTCCTACGTGATGCAGACACGCCAGCATTGAGGTCCTGCGCAGGCGCGCTTTAATCTGCCCTGAGCATGGCAGATTAAAGTATTATAGTGTGCATGCGCGGGACCTCAATACCGGCCTGTGTGCATAAGACGTAGGATGTGTCATGCACCTCGGCTTCAGAAGGAGGAGGATGAAGATGATCGAAAGAGGAGGCGCCGCACCCGGAGAACAGAAACACCCATCTGCACCGTATCAACAGTTTAGGTAAGTATTATGTTAGAATGATGCATATAAGAGCCCAGCTTATAGTCACCAAATCTGGTGACCGGTTCCCTTTAACCGGTGGAGAAGATTGGGCTGTATTCTGCAAAGTAAATAGAATAATAATAATAATTTTAATTTCTTCATGAAATAGATGTCTCTCTCTCGCCCCGTCTCTCTCTCGCCCCGTCTCTCTCTCGCCCCGTCTCTCTCTCGCCCCGTCTCTCTCTCGCCCCGTCTCTCTCTCGCCCCGTCTCTCTCTCGCCCCGTCTCTCTCTCGCCCCGTCTCTCTCTCGCCCCGTCTCTCTCTCGCCCCGTCTCTCTCTCGCCCCGTCTCTCTCTCGCCCCGTCTCTCTCTCGCCCCGTCTCTCTCTCGCCCCGTCTCTCTCTCGCCCCGTCTCTCTCTCGCCCCGTCTCTCTCTCGCCCCGTCTCTCTCGCCCCGTCTCTCTCTCGCCCCGTCTCTCTCTCGCCCCGTCTCTCTCTCGCCCCGTCTCTCTCTCGCCCCGTCTCTCTCTCGCCCCGTCTCTCTCTCGCCCCGTCTCTCTCTCGCCCCGTCTCTCTCTCGCCCCGTCTCTCTCTCGCCCCGTCTCTCTCTCGCCCCGTCTCTCTCTCGCCCCGTCTCTCTCTCGCCCCGTCTCTCTCTCGCCCCGTCTCTCTCTCGCCCCGTCTCTCTCTCGCCCCGTCTCTCTCTCGCCCCGTCTCTCTCTCGCCCCGTCTCTCTCTCGCCCCGTCTCTCTCTCGCCCCGTCTCTCTCTCGCCCCGTCTCTCTCTCGCCCCGTCTCTCTCTCGCCCCGTCTCTCTCTCGCCCCGTCTCTCTCTCTCGCCCCGTCTCTCTCTCTCGCCCCGTCTCTCTCTCTCGCCCCGTCTCTCTCTCTCGCCCCGTCTCTCTCTCTCGCCCCGTCTCTCTCTCTCGCCCCGTCTCTCTCTCTCGCCCCGTCTCTCTCTCTCGCCCCGTCTCTCTCTCTCGCCCCGTCTCTCTCTCTCGCCCCGTCTCTCTCTCTCGCCCCGTCTCTCTCTCTCGCCCCGTCTCTCTCTCTCGCCCCGTCTCTCTCTCTCGCCCCGTCTCTCTCTCTCGCCCCGTCTCTCTCTCTCGCCCCGTCTCTCTCTCTCGCCCCGTCTCTCTCTCTCGCCCCGTCTCTCTCTCTCGCCCCGTCTCTCTCTCTCGCCCCGTCTCTCTCTCTCGCCCCGTCTCTCTCTCTCGCCCCGTCTCTCTCTCTCGCCCCGTCTCTCTCTCTCGCCCCGTCTCTCTCTCTCGCCCCGTCTCTCTCTCTCGCCCCGTCTCTCTCTCTCGCCCCGTCTCTCTCTCTCGCCCCGTCTCTCTCTCTCGCCCCGTCTCTCTCTCTCGCCCCGTCTCTCTCTCTCGCCCCGTCTCTCTCTCTCGCCCCGTCTCTCTCTCTCGCCCCGTCTCTCTCTCTCGCCCCGTCTCTCTCTCTCGCCCCGTCTCTCTCTCTCGCCCCGTCTCTCTCTCTCGCCCCGTCTCTCTCTCTCGCCCCGTCTCTCTCTCTCGCCCCGTCTCTCTCTCTCGCCCCGTCTCTCTCTCTCGCCCCGTCTCTCTCTCTCGCCCCGTCTCTCTCTCTCGCCCCGTCTCTCTCTCTCGCCCCGTCTCTCTCTCTCGCCCCGTCTCTCTCTCTCGCCCCGTCTCTCTCTCTCGCCCCGTCTCTCTCTCTCGCCCCGTCTCTCTCTCTCGCCCCGTCTCTCTCTCTCGCCCCGTCTCTCTCTCTCGCCCCGTCTCTCTCTCTCGCCCCGTCTCTCTCTCTCGCCCCGTCTCTCTCTCTCGCCCCGTCTCTCTCTCTCGCCCCGTCTCTCTCTCTCGCCCCGTCTCTCTCTCTCGCCCCGTCTCTCTCTCTCGCCCCGTCTCTCTCTCTCGCCCCGTCTCTCTCTCTCGCCCCGTCTCTCTCTCTCGCCCCGTCTCTCTCTCTCGCCCCGTCTCTCTCTCTCGCCCCGTCTCTCTCTCTCGCCCCGTCTCTCTCTCTCGCCCCGTCTCTCTCTCTCGCCCCGTCTCTCTCTCTCGCCCCGTCTCTCTCTCTCGCCCCGTCTCTCTCTCTCGCCCCGTCTCTCTCTCTCGCCCCGTCTCTCTCTCTCGCCCCGTCTCTCTCTCTCGCCCCGTCTCTCTCTCTCGCCCCGTCTCTCTCTCTCGCCCCGTCTCTCTCTCTCGCCCCGTCTCTCTCTCTCGCCCCGTCTCTCTCTCTCGCCCCGTCTCTCTCTCTCGCCCCGTCTCTCTCTCTCGCCCCGTCTCTCTCTCTCGCCCCGTCTCTGCTCCCGTCTCTCGCTCTCGCCGTCTCTCGCTCTCGCCCCGTCTCTCGCTCTCGCCCCGTCTCTCGCTCTCGCCCCGTCTCTCGCTCTCGCCCCGTCTCTCGCTCTCGCCCCGTCTCTCGCTCTCGCCCCGTCTCTCGCTCTCGCCCCGTCTCTCGCTCTCGCCCCGTCTCTCGCTCTCGCCCCGTCTCTCGCTCTCGCCCCGTCTCTCGCTCTCGCCCCGTCTCTCGCTCTCGCCCCGTCTCTCGCTCTCGCCCCCGTCTCTCGCTCTCGCCCCGTCTCTCGCTCTCGCCCCGTCTCTCGCTCTCGCCCCGTCTCTCGCTCTCGCCCCGTCTCTCGCTCTCGCCCCGTCTCTCGCTCTCGCCCCGTCTCTCGCTCTCGCCCCGTCTCTCGCTCTCGCCCCGTCTCTCGCTCTCGCCCCGTCTCTCGCTCTCGCCCCGTCTCTCTCTCTCGCCCCGTCTCTCTCTCGCCCCGTCTCTCTCTCTCTCGCCCCGTCTCTCTCTCTCGCCCCGTCTCTCTCTCTCGCCCCCTCTCTCTCTCTCGCCCCCTCTCGCTCTCTCGCCCCCTCTCGCTCTCTCGCCCCCTCTCGCTCTCTCGCCCCCTCTCGCTCTCTCGCCCCCTCTCGCTCTCTCGCCCCCTCTCGCTCTCTCGCCCCCTCTCGCTCTCTCGCCCCCTCTCGCTCTCTCGCCCCCTCTCGCTCTCTCGCCCCCTCTCGCTCTCTCGCCCCCTCTCGCTCTCTCGCCCCCTCTCGCTCTCTCGCCCCCTCTCGCCCTCTCGCCCCCTCTCGCCCTCTCGCCCCCTCTCGCCCTCTCGCCCCCTCTCGCCCCCTCGCCCCCTCTCGCCCCTCTCGCCCCCTCTCGCCCTCTCGCCCCCTCTCGCCCTCTCGCCCCCTCTCGCCCTCTCGCCCCCTCTCGCCCTCTCGCCCCCTCTCGCCCTCTCGCCCCCTCTCGCCCTCTCGCCCCCTCTCGCCCTCTCGCCCCCTCTCGCCCTCTCGCCCCCTCTCGCCCTCTCGCCCCCTCTCGCCCTCTCGCCCCCTCTCGCCCTCTCGCCCCCTCTCGCCCTCTCGCCCCCTCTCGCCCTCTCGCCCCCTCTCGCCCTCTCGCCCCCTCTCGCTCTCTCGCCCCCTCTCGCTCTCTCGCCCCCTCTCGCTCTCTCGCCCCCTCTCGCCCCTCTCGCCCCCTCTCGCCCTCTCGCCCCCTCTCGCCCTCTCGCCCCCTCTCGCTCTCTCGCCCCCTCTCGCTCTCTCGCCCCCTCTCGCCCTCTCGCCCCCTCTCGCTCTCTCGCCCCCTCTCGCTCTCTCGCCCCCTCTCGCTCTCTCGCCCCCTCTCGCTCTCCCGCCCTCTCTCTCTCTCGCTCTCCCGCCCTCTCTCTCTCTCGCTCTCCCGCCCTCTCTCTCTCTCGCTCTCCCGCCCTCTCTCTCTCTCGCTCTCCCGCCCTCTCTCTCTCTCGCTCTCCCGCCCTCTCTCTCTCTCGCTCTCCCGCCCTCTCTCTCTCTCGCTCTCCCGCCCTCTCTCTCTCTCTCGCTCTCCCGCCCTCTCTCTCTCTCTCGCTCTCCCGCCCTCTCTCTCTCTCTCGCTCTCCCGCCCTCTCTCTCTCTCTCTCGCTCTCCCGCCCTCTCTCTCTCTCTCTCGCTCTCCCGCCCTCTCTCTCTCTCTCTCGCTCTCCCCGCCCTCTCTCTCTCTCTCTCGCTCTCCCGCCCTCTCTCTCTCTCTTTATTTATATATTTATATTTATTAATAAATATATATATATATAATATACGATAGATCTATTTCATGAAGAAATTAAGAAAACAATAACCAAAGAAGTAATCTGCTTAAGGCCCTGTGTGCACTTGCCGGATTTTGCCGCAGATTTTTTGCGGTTTTGCTGCATGTTTCGCTGCAGAAAATGTTCATAACATCTCTGCAGTGAATCACCAGCAAAACCTATGGGAAAAAAAAATCCTGTGCGCACTAGGCGGAATTTGACGGCTGTATGTTTTGCTGCGGGATTTCACTCCATTGACTCCAATGTAATCGGGACATCCTGCAGGGAATAACGCAGGTAGCAAATTCTGTGCGGTTCACTGCGTTTTCCTGCGTTATTCCCTGCGGTATTTCGCGGTTTACCTCCGGTAATGTACATCGCTTGCCTGCGGTTTTGCAGGGAAGTGATGTCATTACAGGAAGAGGAAGCAAAGCAGAGAGTAAACAAACACAGATCACAGACACAGACATCACAGATATAGATCACAGACACATCACAGACATAGAACACAGACACAGAACACAGACACAGAACACAGACACACACACACAGACATCACAGACACAGGACACAGACACATAGAACACACATAGAAAGCAAACGGAAATATAGAAAACAAAACACGTGGGCTCCGCTGTATATTTACCGTCCAGCCGAGGTAAGCACACAGCGGCGGCCCGGTATTCTCAGGCTGGGGAGGAAGAGGGGCAGGGTTAATGTCCCTCGCCTCCCTCCCATCTCCCGCAGCTGAGAATATCAGCCGCAGCTGCCCCGGGACTGTCGCATGCATTATGCGGCAGTACCGGAGTGTCCCTGACTCTTCCTGCTGCCGTGTAGCAGTGGCAGTCAGGGTAATACAAGGAGTTAATGGCGTCGGATCACCGCCATTAACTCCAGGCTTGATCATGGCAGCATCTATGTGACAGCTGACATGATCAATCCAGCATAATCCACAGCTCCTGCGCTGCTTACATCCAGCCGCGACTGACACACAGCACTGAATGAATGCAGCCTCTCGCAGCGGGACAGCAGAGGTAACTCCAGGGCATTTCCCACGGCCGGTAATGTGAACTCACTGCCGACCGTGGGAAATGCAGCGATCTGTCCTCTATCTATCTGTCTATCTATCTATCTGTCTATCTATCTGTCTATCTATCCCTTTATCTATTCTTCTGTCTCTTTATCTATCTATGTACTATCTAAGAAGGAAATGATTTTTTTTTTGATTTTTTTTTTTTTTTTTCAATGTGCTTTATTGCATTGAATGCAATAAAGCACATGTACCAACCCGCACGCGGCAAACCGCATGCGGTTTTCATGTGCGGTTTGCCACGGTTTTTTACAGCGGGTGCGGTAATCTTTCAGTGCCTGCGGAATTTTCTTGAGAAAATTCCATTTTCCAGTGCGCACATAGCCTAAGAAAGCAAGTGTTTAAAGGTGAAAATGCATGTAAGTGAGGGAAACGTTACACCTCCGATGAGTATAATGAGTGCAGCTAGTTATTAATGATCGTGAGCACAGGATCCCTATATTCTTCTAATAAGGTAGACTACAGAACGAGATGTGCCTACCATTAAAGGATACAGGTTCTGTTACCAAGCCTTACGTTTTTCTTTTTATCGCCTCCAAAGTAACTTTTCCTTTGACTTGATTTGCACGCTCCTCATGACTTTGGAAAGGTTGCGCTTCCAATTACCGCTGGCCGTATTGATGGCGTTTCCCGATCTTCTCTGGCATGTGACTGCTGTGTATTCGTGGAGCAGGAGCATGCATCTTGTATGCCTAGACGGTTTCTTAGTAAAGAGCTTCCCTTTTTCTCTTTTAATTCTGCTTTTCTTCAGCATTAAGATTTCGTCCCTTTGATGACAGACACCGCGTTCTCATGCGGCATTGTAGACTCCAGGGACATGGCATTCTCTGCTTGAGCACCGATTATCTACGTTACCAATATAATGAATGAAAGGCCATT
The DNA here is from genome assembly GCF_048569485.1 of Anomaloglossus baeobatrachus. Taxonomy (NCBI): domain Eukaryota; kingdom Metazoa; phylum Chordata; class Amphibia; order Anura; family Aromobatidae; genus Anomaloglossus; species Anomaloglossus baeobatrachus. Next base: position 122,737,543 of record NC_134359.1, on the reverse strand, counting down.
TGTGTGGACGCGTGAGAAAAGCTGTTTTTGGGTTCTTAAGACATTGATGAGAGCCATAAACCAAAAAAAGTCTGCATCCCAACAAAAAGTATAGTCGGGCACAGCACAGTTTCAGTATTCTACCTCTATTAAATTGTACTGCTATAGGATATCACAAAAGTAAGTACACCCCTCACATTTTTTAAATATTTTATTCTAGCTTTTCACAGGACAACACTGGAGATAACACCCTTAAAGTAGTCAGTGTCTGGCTTGTATAGTGTAAATTTGGTGTGCTCTCAAAATAACTCACCACACAGCAATTAATGTTTTACCTCTTCAGCCCCCGGGCACTTTCCGTTTTTGCGGTTTTGTTTTTTGCTCCCCTTCTTCCGAGAGCCATAACTTTTTTATTTTTCCATCAATCTTGCCATATGAGGGCTTGTTTTTTGCGGGACGTGTTGTACTTTTAAATGAAACCATAAGTTTTACCTTATAGTGTACTGGAAAATGGCAAAAAAATTCCAAGTGCGGAAAAATTGCAAAAAAAGTGTGATCGTACAATAGTTTTTGGGATATTTTATTCACTGTGTTCACTATATGGTAAAACTGAGGTATCTATATGATGCCTCAGGTCGGTGCGAGTTTGTAGACACCAAACATGTATAGGTTTACTTGTATCTAAGGGGTTAAAAAAAATTCACAAGCTTGTCCAAAAAACGTGGCGCACGTTTTGCGCCATTTTCCAAAACCCGTAGCGTTCTCATTTTTCAGGATCTGAGGCTCAGTGATGGCTTATTTTTTGCGTCTCGACCTGACGTTTTTAACAGTAGTAATTTTGGCGTTTGGAATTTTTTTTGCTGCTACGCCGTTTACTGATCAGATTCATTGATTTTATATTTTGATAGATCGGGCATTTCTGAACGTGGCGATACCAAATGTGTGTATTTTTTTATTTTTTTTAACCCTTTAATTTTCAATGGGGTGAAAGGGGGGTGATTTGAATTTTTAGGTTTTTTTTTTTATTTTTTTTTAATTTTTTAAAACTTTTTTTTTTTACTTTTTATTTTACTAGTCCCCCTAGGGGGCTATTGCGATCAGCAATCCGATCGCTCTGCAGTATCTGCAGATCTCAGCTACAGAGCTGAGAACTGCAGATTTGCTGCTTCACTTTCAATGCCGGCTGTATTCCGGCATTGAGAGGAAGTGACTCATGTTAGCTACAGGCGTCATCACATGACCCTGTGCTACCATGGCAACCGCCGAAAGTCACGTGATCATGTCACGTGACTTCCGGTGGGGGCGGGGTAAGTCACTGTCATGGCGGCGCCCATATACATATCGCTGCCAAGATTTTGGCAGCGAAATGTAAGGGGTTAATGGCCGCGGGTGGAATCGCTTCCACCCGCGGCTAGCAGGCACACGTCAGCTGTTGATAACAGCTGATATGTGCTCCGATCGTCGCCGCCTGCCGGCGGCAGGGGGCGGGGCTTACCGGCAAACGATCCATGACGTACCCAGTACGTCATGGGTCGTTAAGGGGTTAAATCACTGGCAGCAAAAGTGAGTACACCCCTAAACTGAAAATTTCCAAATTGTCCCCAATTAGCCATTTTTCCCCTCCGATGTCATGTGACTCATTAGTGTTAAAAGGTCTCAGGTGTGAATGCGTTGCAGGTGTGTTGCATTTGGCATTTATCACTCAAACACTCCCTCATACCGGTCAGTGAAAGATCAACATGGCTCCTCATGGGAAATAATTCTCTTAGGATCTCAAAAAAAGAATTGTTGCTCTACATAAGGATGGCGTAGGCTATAGAAGATTGCAAACATAATCCGCATCATATCCAGAGGTTGTTTTTCAAAATAGACATATGAGTGCTGCCAGCATTGCTGCACAGATAAAGGGGTGGGGGTGAGCCTGTCAGTGCTCAGACCATACGCTACACGCTGCATCAAATTGGTCTGCATGGCTGTCATTCCAGAAGGAAGCCTCTTCTAAAGAAGATGCACAAGAAAGCCGCAAATAGTTTGTTGAAAACAAGCAGTCTAAGGATATGAGACCAAGATAAAAAATGTGTTTGGTTCAGATGATGTCAAGCGTGTGTGACAGCAACTAGGTGAGGAGTACAAAGACACATGTGTCCTGCCTACAGTCAAGTATGGTGGTGGGAGTGTCATGGTTTGGAGCTGTGGGGAGCTACAGTTCATGGAGGGAACCATGAATGCCAACATCTTCTGTGACATACTGAAGCAGAGCATGATCCCTTCCATTTTGAAACTGGGCCGTAGGGTAATATTCTAACATAACCCCCAAACACCTCTAAGACCACCACTTGCCTTGCTAAAGAAACTGAGGGTAAAGGTGCTGGACTGGCCAAGCTTGTCTCCAGACCTAAGCCATATGGAGCATCCTCAAATGGAAGGTGAAGTGAAAGGTCTCTAACGCCCACCTGCTCTGTGATGTCATCATGGAGAGCTCCTGTGAAGCTCTAGTGAACTCCATGCCTAAGGCCTGCGACACATCCGTGCCGCCGGCACGTGTTTGTCATTTTTTACACGTACCAGTGGCACGGAGACACGTTAAGCAATGCTACCCTATTGTAGCAGGCACACACACGTAAAACCACACGGAACGTGTGTGCGTTTGTACGTGTGTGCGTTTTTCAAAGCGCTGACATGTCAGTGTTTTCTCCGGCAGCACGGGTGTCACACGGCCCGCACCCGTACCACACGGGTGTAGTGTGGATGCGGTCCCGTGTGACACACGCCGGAGAAAACTCACGTGTCAGTGAAAAAAAACCAAAACATTAACTCACCTTCTCCAGCCCTCCTGTCTCTGCCGCTGCTGCCACTTGCTGCCGACCACCGCTCATTATTCTCATTTAATATTCACTTCACTGCCTGGCAGCAGCAGCAGCGTGGAGACGGGAGGGCTGGAGACCGAGGATCAGCACCACGGACAGCAGCGCGGACAGCAGGAAGGACCAGGTGAGTATGTTAATTACCGGTTCTACGTGTGCTATCGCGGATAGCACACGTAGAACACACGTGTCACGCACGTACCAAATGCGTGTCTCTCGGCACGTGCGTGATTTTCACGTGAGTGTGGCAGAAGCCTTAGGCTATGTGCGCACTAGACCGTTTTTCCCGCGGATTTGCCCCGGAAATTTCTTGAGAAATGTCTGCAATCTTTGTGCAGACATTTCCCATGAAATTCAATGAGAAAAAAAATAGCTGTGCGCACTGTGCGGATTTTTCTCAAGAAAATTTCTTGAGAAAATTTTCTCGAGAAACTTTCTTGAGAAAATGTGCATGTCCATTAATTTCCGCAGGTACCTGCGGTATTCCGGGGGTATTCCGCAGGTAGCAATGATGTGCGGTATACCACCGGAATAGCCGCGAATTACCTGCGGTAATGCTCATCGCTGCCTGCGGTTTTGCAGGAAGCGATGTCATTATGCCAGGAAGTCGCACTCCCTGGACGCCGCACAGAAGCACTTCCGTGCGACCTCCAGGTGCCCGTGCAGTCTGTGTCCTGCTCCGGCCTCGCGGCTGGCTGCACTGCAGGGTGTCAGTGTCTGCCCGCAGTGTCAGCAGCCTGTCACGCTGCAGCGCAGGCAGACACTGACATCCTGCAGTGCTGGGAGCCGCGGGGATGACGATCGCTGCTGTCAGGAGGTGAGATCATTACCTGCTGTGACGATCTCCTGCCTCCTGACGTCAGCGCTGTCACTGCTGTCTATGCCCGTCTCGCGAGCGGCCCGAGACTGTCACTAGCGGTGACGTCACGGGCTCTCGCGATACGTCTGACAACGCGGCGGGCATAGAAGTCAGTGACAGCGCTGACGTCAGCAGTACAGGAGATGATCACAGAAGGTAATGATCTCATCTATGCTCCTGATGGCAGCGCTCGTCATCCCCTGCAGTGACCTGAGCTGACCTATTGATGTTAGCTCAGGTCACTGCATTGCTCTCCCAGCCAATGGGGAACATTCTGTTCTTCATTGACTGGGACAGCGACTATGGTATGGATCGCCGTGCCCCCCCACCCCCCTTATTGGATTACGCCGGACGTGGAATTGATTGTGCTCTTTTCAATAAATTGGTTAAAGAGGGAATGTTTTGGGGAGTGTTTTTTCAAATAAAACTTTTTTTGTTGTCTATTTTTTAATTATTACTGACTGGGTTGGTGATGTCGGGTATCTGATAGACGCCTGACCTCACCAACCCCAGGGCTTGATGCCAGGTGACATTACACATCTGGCATCAACCCCATATATTACCCCGTTTGCCAACGCACCAGGGCGCGGGATGAGCTGGGGCAAAGCGCCAGGATTGGCACGTCTAATGGATGCGCCACTTCTGGGGCGGCTGCGGCCTGCTATTTTTAGGCTGGGGAGTGTCCAATAACAGTGGACCTCCCTAGTCTGAGAATATCAGACCCCAGCTGTCCGCTTTACCTTGGCTGGTGATCCAATATGGGGGGGACCCCACGTTTTTTGTTTTAAATTATTTATATAATTTAAAATAACAGCGTGGGGTGCCCACTGTTTTGGATTATCAGCCAAGGTGAAGCTGCCAGCGGTGGTCTGCAGGTAATGTGAAGCTCCTATGTCTTATGTAATCGGGACTGCAAGTGCCCCGGGACTGGGCTATCCTGGGTAGGACATGGAGCCTCTGTATTATTGCCCTGACAGTGCCACCCATTATGGGCTCTGAACAGATACCATTTGTGCTCAGAAGGTAATGAAGCTATGTGTATTAGTGTTTAGTGACCCTAAAACTTCATACTTAGAGGGGCTTTCAAGTTGGTAAAGAATATCCCTGAGCTCAGGGTATTAATCAGAGGTGTCAAGCTGGGAAAGATCAAATTTGTCACCAGGCTTTTGCCATATAAGACCAGTATGATAAAGGGGCAGAGACCCTGATTCCAGTCATGTCACTTACTGGGCTCTTTAATGCAGGTTTGTCTTCTGTCGGTCTAACCGTTCACTAAATGCTGAGCTCTGTATAACCCCACCCACTGATTGGCAGATTTCTGTGGTCTCTGTGCATAGGCAGAAACTTTCCAATCAGTGGTGGAGGCAATGTTATACAGTGCCCATAGATATGAAGGACTACATCTCAGCGGTCCTCCAGTCTTTTAGTGATAGTCTCCTGCTGATAAAACATTGATTTAATCAAAACTAGAGCAAGCAGCTTAATAAGTGATTGCTGGAAGCTGTCTCTACATTATGCTGCTCTTAGATTTAAATGGAAACTGTGATCAGATTTCCTTTCTATTTATGTATTTCCATAATGTCCATTTTCTAGTAATATAAATGGCACCTGTCCTGTCTGAGGATGTGGGCACGCGTCTGCTTCCTCAGGCCGGGCTGCTTACGCTCTGGAAAGTCTCACATTTTTGGGCTGGGGATTTGGTGACTGACATTTTTCCAGCAGTAGAATAAAACTTGTTGGGTGGAAAGTTTGGGAAGTTCATGTTGTTAATATTAAATGCATAAAAGCGATTTTCCAGCTTTTGCACATTTTTTCTTTGCTTCAGTGCATCTGAAATGAAGATTTCCAATACTTCAGACCTGGTGTTCGGCGGCTGGGTGTTGCCCTCGTTCCCTTGTCCAATACTGGCATCTGAGATTTCGGCAGGTGGCATCAGAAAGTGCCAGCTGCTGTGCGTCTCCCAGGGATCACATTGGCATGGATAGAGGCGACTGATGTCTGTGCCATGGCAGGGCAGGCACTTGGATGGAAAGATGCAGGATTTCAGATATTTTGGTAATAAGTTACCAGGCATTAATCACCCAGATGTATTACAGATAATGTGCACTTATTTAAAGCGCACTGCTCATTTAGACAATGATACAAATTGTGTTCTGGTGAAGAGACGTGCCAGGCTTGTTCACCGGATACCTGGGGGCTAATACACCATAGAATGAAGGGAGCGGGAGAAGAAGTCTACAACGGAGAGTATCAAGTGATTGTCACCCCTGGGGCCTCCATTATAGACAGCATGGAGCTCTACAGGGCTCACACATACAGGGGAAGGAGGGTCTGCAAAGTGGAACCGTCGTGTTTATTCCAGAAATCAATAGTACACATGACAGCAAGCAACTTTGTAATATTCTTATCAGAGGAACCTGCTTTTCCTCTCCTCCCTGACACATTTTTGTGTCTCATTTCAGGGGTAAAAATCAGCATTTGGTGAATACAGATTTAATGATCTGTTTGTGCTCATAACATTCTATGGATGGAGGGGGTCAGGGTCAGATACAGACATTCAACAGCTACACGTAGGGCATGTGCTCATGTTCAGTGTGTGCAGCACAAAAATCCGTTACAAATACTTGTGTCTTGAAAGGAAAAATGCGGCATAGCATACATTGGGCTATTGCGTCCCAGTTTTTTCCTTTTCATTAATCCCTTCATCTCTAGGTGATTTCCTATTTTTCATTTTTTTTCCTCCCCTTCTTCCAAGATCCAAAACTTTTATTTTTCCATCATTAAAGCCAATGGAGGGCTTTTTTTTTTTTTTTTTTTGCGGGACGAGGTGTACTTTTGATGACACCATTCATTTATTCTGCCCCATATTGTACTGGAAAACAGGGAAAAAATTCCGAGTGCAGTGAAATTGTGCAATTCCAGAATGTTTTGTTTTTTGTTTTTCTTTTAATTTACCATGTTCACTATACGGTAAAACTGAACTGGCAATATGATTTCCCAGGTCAGTGCGAGTACAGAGATACCAAACGTATAGTTCATTTTAAGTAATGAAAAAAATATCAAAAATTTGTCAAAAAAAAAGTTTAGTTTTTGTCTCCATTTTCCGAGATTAGTAATATTCTAATTTTTCGGGATCTGACTCTGTTGGACGGCTCATTTTTTGCGCCATCAGCTGACATTTTTACTGATACCAGTTTGAGGTGCATGCGATATTTTGATTGTTTATTATTGCATTTTATTTGAATACTGTGGCTACCACAAAACCCATAATTTTGGCTTTTTAATTTATCTCCTTTCACAGTTTACTGAACAGATTAATTTATTTTCTATGTTGACAGATCGGGCATTTCTGTATGCAATTATACCAAATATGTGTTTTGGGTTTTTTTGTTTTATTTTCATTGGATAAAAGGGGGTGATTTGAACTTTCTTTTTTTCCTGATGCTGACTGATGCTCTGCTTTTAGAGGAAAAAAATGCTTTCATTAGAGCCCTTGAATGAGGAGACTGAGGACTAGTCACAAAGGCAGGTCTCAGCCGCCTTCTACCTGCCTCACTCACATTGACAGATGTCTCCATCTACTGGAGCTAATAACAGTTGGTCGTTTGGAGGACCCTCCGTTCTCATGTTAATGACCTAAGCATAATGTAGGGACAGAGATCCTGATTCCAGCGATGTCACTTACTGGACTGCTTAGTGTAGATTTGATAAATCACTGTTTAATCAGCAGTATTTTATCATTACAGGACTACTTGGCGTGCTGCAGGTAGTCCAGCATATTCATGAGCTCTGTATAACTGCTAGTCCAGTAGCAAAGAAAACATTGATTTTATCAAAATGACAGCAAACAGCTCAGTAAGTGACACATCACTGGAATCAAGGGCTCTGTCTCTACAGTATGCTGGTGGAGCAAAAAGCTGGTGACTGATTTGATTTAATAAAGGAACATTGAGATATAATATTGGATAATATTTAGCACTTTGTTAGATTTTTTTTTTTTTTATATTCTAAGGCAGTATAACGTTTAAGAGTTAACCCAAAGCTTTGCTTATTTCTTACTACATTACTACAGGCAAGTAGTTGTTAATGACCTGCTTGTTTTGCTTTATGGAGATCTCTCCCATCTAGATCCGTCATTGATGCTCCTACTTGTGAACCTGTGGCATCTGGTGACATCAAGTCAACAGAGCAGCTTCTTCTCTTCTAGTCTGCTCCGTCTTCGGGGCGTCCCTGCAGATGTCATGCTGATTGACACCCGGCTCCCCGCTGCCTAACTGCGCCGAGCTGGCTATCACAGAGCATGACGCTGGCAGTGACGCCCCGTCTACAGAGCGGAAGAGGAAGGCTACTTTCACACATCAGGTTTTTTCCATCAGGCACAATCCGGAAAAAAACGGGTAAAACTGATCCGGTACCGCATCTGTTTTATCCCCATAGATTTGCATTGTTACCGGATTGTGCCTGATGGCTTTGCGTTGCATCCGTTTTTTTCCGGATGCGGCAAAATTAAATAAAGCGGCGGCCGTAGGCAGCGTATCTTGCAACGTTTTTTGGTCCAGCAAAAAAAAACGCATTGCGTCGCATCCGGCTGCGGCACATTTTTTCAATGCATGCCTATGGACGCCGGATGCGGCACGATGCGGAAAAAAACGCATCCGGCCGCCGCATGCGGTTTCTTCTACTGCGCATGCTCAGTAGCGTTCCGCAACCGGAAAAAAACGGACGGGCCGCATGTAAAAACTTATGCAAAGAATGCGGTGTTTTCGCAGCATCCATTGCATAGGTTTCACAGCCGTATTGAGCCGCAGTGCTTAAACCGGATGTGTGAAAGCAGCTGAAGAGCCGCTCTGTTCACATAAGATCACATGAAGAAGCAGGCTTGCCGGCAGGAGCGGTCCGTCACTGTTCTGAGCCATGGTTGTCACCTGGCAGAATAGGCTGATTGTTAGCAACTATCTGCCTGTATGTTTGTAGCCCCATAGATAAAAAAAAGCAAGGTCCTGGATAACCCCTTTAATTATGCCATGTGGAAGCTCCGATCCCTCGCTGTGCTCTGCTATGCACATCTCTCCTGTAGTAATTGTAGGCTTTGTGCTCTAGAGCACGGGTCTTCAGACTTCTGATACCTGTGACGTCGGCTCCGTGTGTGGGGACTTCTTAGAAAAGAATTTTCTTAGAAACTTGTGCAAGAAATTAAGTGAATTGTCCTTTTCTTTATTTCCCCAATGAGGTTCCAGTCAATCCTCTCCTAAGCATGTAATGGGAAGCATATGAGCTCTCTACACAAGGTTTAGCATTTCCCTTCAGGTTTTTTCTTCTTCTTCTTTTTTTTTTTAAAAAAATCTGCAGTTAATTGTTTCAAAACTGTACATTGAAATCTGTAAAATGCCGTAAAATGAGATAACGTCCCCTTCCATTCGGCTGATGCTTGCTCGCCCATGCTGAAGATATCGCTGGGTATTTTCTAAAAGGGTCTTTGTCAGAGTTCTATGAAACCACAAACCCTGCCTGAGGCGTACGGTTCATCTTGCAGCTTTCTTATTTAGTAGGATATCTTTTATGTGGACTATTTATGCTTGTGATGTTGGGAAGGAGATGGTCTAATACGATACAGATGCACTATAAGACCACGTGCACACATGGAGTAAGGCCAGGGGTGGGTGATAAAAGCCGAGGTGGTGATGTGTTTCTAATATACCTTTCCTCTGATTGTTGCCCTCCTGGTTTTGTCTTAGGCTATGTTCACACACTGCATCTTTTCTTATCCACAAAGAGGCAGCTTTTTTGACACGCAAAAAACGCACCCTCAGCAAAAACAAATGCGTTTTGGACGAGTTTTTACCACGTTTTACCCAATGCTTTTTTTAAGTCAAATCTATTGAATTGAAGGGCTCAAAAATCTGTAAAATCACAAAAAGAATTGACATGCTGCATCTTCAAAAACACAGCCAAAAAAGATGCACAGTGTGGACAGCTAAAAAGAAATCTCATAGACTTTGCTGGGGGAAGGCAATGCATGCACTTAGGTGCATTGTTGTGACCTCAAAAATGCACTAAAAACACAGTAAAAGATGCAGTGTGTGAACATAGCCTTACAAGTACTAAGGTAAAAAAAAACCCAAATATTCCGCTTGTGCACGTGTCCAGTACTGAAATTTTAGTTTTTTATAGTGGACAGGTGGCTCGCACTCATCTGTGGGATCGTTGCTGAAGCTTTTCTGAACTATTGCCTGTGTCATCTGTGAATAAGTAGTTCATGCATTTCCCCTGGGAGCAGCAGTAGGTGGGGTCAGAGGTCACCATCAGCCCCCCTTCCCTAGACGCAGGGGACCCTTCCCTTCTTACCTTTCGCCGCTCGCTTGATACTTCCCTGTACTTCGCGTGACATTTGCACTCATCAGAAAGTTTTCATCTACCCTGTGAGGTGGTGGTAACGTTTAAATGTCAGGACTAATATTTTAGTGTTATTGGCTTATTCTTTATGAAACGAAATTAGTATTAATTAGTATTAGGGGGAGGAGTGTGACATTATTCACCCCAATGACCTGCTTTCTGGCACAGATCTGTGAGCTGTGCTGTTCACAGCTGCGGGACCAGGCACAGCTTCCACAAAATGTACGGAGATGTGCCTAGTATACTAAGAAGCCTCTTTCACTTGTAGGTTGTGGGGATGGGGAGAGTCGGACTCCCCATCCCCACCCCCCACAAACTGCACTGATTTAGATGATCGATATCAAAGGGCTGGAGAACTCATCCACTTCACATCTTGTATTTCCCTCAGTTCCAATGCACAACATGATGACTGTAGTATTTAGGCTCTGTGCCCACGTGGCGTATGTTCATGCAGTTACGCTGCGTCCTGGGTCCCCAGCACAATCTATGAAGATTGTGCCTAATCCATGCCCACGTGGCGTATTAGAGCGCAGCGCTTCGCCTGCTGCCGAAGCGCTGCATTCTAAGAGGTGACATGTCACTTCTTTTGTGCGCTCTGCATGCAGCCCCCGCTCTGTCTATGGGAGGGGCTGCATCCAGAGCGCATGAAATCCGCTTTTCAGTACGCAGTGTTTCTGCAGCGATTTGAAGCGCACGTGTGCTGTTCAAATCGCTGCAGAAATTTCTGCAGGGACAGAACGCAACGTGGGCACATAGCCTTAGGTTGTGGCTGCATGGTGGCCCCTGCCACGTGCAGCCCTTGTGGCACTCGGATACCCTACTTGTCTACTTTACTATGGGGCGTTGGCACAAGAGTCTGGCTCATCTTATCAGCAGCACAATCTAATGTCCGGGGACCCCTGGAAATACAAATAATCCTGTGGCTAGAAAGTAGTAGATGATATAGACCCTCTTGGGAACAGGTAGACGAGCTGCGGTGTCCATCTACAGAGTATATACCTAGAGGAGCCCGGTGATGTGTCCTGTGCCTGCGGTTGGTCACATCCATCGTCTTGACATCCTGCACGCAATCTCCCGTGATACAATCCAGGTCACTAATCTACGTCTCCCTGCACTTGGCAGCCTCGTCTGTGATTCCCGCTCCGGCGTCCATCACCGTGTGTTTCCAGCCTGTCACTAATCTCCATAACACTAGATTTTTACACCATGTTTTCACATCTCCATATAAAATAATGAGTGATAGTATCTTTTTACTTGACACAAGATTGCGGCATTGTAGCGTTGCTACGTCCCCCGATCCCAGAGCAATGAGGCGTTGCCATGGCAACTGATGATTTTTACACTGAAACATTTATTAAAACAATCAAAAAGCCGCTCCTGGGATAATGCAATTAGTCTCTTGTAAAACCTCCCGGAGGCTTGTGTCTCAGGATTTTTTATGAATCATTGTAACCCCAGAATGGTTCATAAAACTCAGCGCTGGATGGTGTGACAGAAATAACAGCCGCAGCTCCGCGCCGTCTAGGAAGAGCCGGGGGAGCAGGAATGGAGCTGGTACTGCTCGGCCGTCTTCACAGGAAGACTGTGGGAAGCGGCAGTCACCGATACCTGGTATATAGTGTATATCTAGTGCTAGGCTTCATGTATACTCTAGGCCTCGTTTATCAGAACGGTCCATGTTGCCCTTAGCAACCAGAGTGCAGCTTGTGATCCTTATACAGCTGCAGTAAAATGAAAAAACTGCTGTGATTGGGTTGCTATGACAACAAGTTATGGTTTTGCACAGTTTAGATGAATTTGCCCCAATAAAACGTACAGCTCTAATGGGCACAATACCCCTCATGCCCCTCCACCGTCAGCGAGGGGTTCTGGGGCTCTTCTCACGGTCACATGGGGTCGGAGTAAATTTGGAGAGTCACTTTGTCTTCCCAACTGGCATTTCTGGGTTTTCTTATAAAGCTAGTGTAATAAATGTGAATGGTTTCTGCTTGGTCTGGAGTCATTCCAGTCTGATGGTGAATAAGTAATTCTAGCAAATGAACATGTGGACAAAATGGCATCTAGCCTTCAGGTCTTGGTATGAAATGCTTCTAAGCGGCCACCAATGTGGCTGCATTTCCCGATATCAGTGATGCTGAAGTGGCAAGAAAGCAGAAGACTCCAATATAAGGAATACAAAACTGGCTATTGGGCTGTGTTCACACGTTGTGTTTTTGCAGCAGTTTTTTTTTCTTTTTTTTTTTCATACAAATTAAAAGCTTTTTGTTTTTTCTTCAGTACCAGCAAAAGCTGTGAGCTTTCAGAAATCTTGTGCGTCACCCAGAGAAGGTGAAAAATGCAACAAATTTTTACACTGGATTTTTGAAGCATTTTTAGTGAATAAAACGGACTATTGAACGTGTACTGCAGACACAGGACATGTAATCCGCACTAAAAAATGCAAGAAACCGACAAAAATGCAGCAAAATGGGCATTGTGAGGTGATACTGAAAGCCGTGGGACTCTGAGCAGTCCCAGGCCGACGGTGTAGATGGAGAACAGCGGGGGTCCAAGAACTGAACCTTGGGGGTACACCTACAGATAGGGGCGAGATGAGGAGGTGCCTTACTCTGATTTCTGTGTTACTGCTTATGTTATTTTGGGTGTTCTTTTCCCAGGTGACAACAGGCCTCCTGTCTGTCCTGCATGTGTTTTTGTTTGCGGCATTACTATGAAATAAATGTTATATCACAAGTGAGTACACCCCTCCAACATTTTTGTAAATATTTTATTATATATTTTCATCGGATAACCCTGAAGATATGATACAATGTAAAGTAGTTAGTGTTCAGCTTGTATAACTGTGTGTGGTGTGTCTTCTAAAGTCTAAACCGCTGGCAACAAAGGTATGTACACCCCTAAGTGAAAATGGATTGTGCCCAAAGTGTCAATTTTGTGTGGCCACCATTATTTTCCAGCACTGCTGTAAGTCTCTTGGGCATGGAGTTTGCTAGAGCTTCACAGGAGCTGCTGGATCCTCTTCCATCCTCCACAACGACATTATGGAGCTGGCGGATGTTATAGACCTTGTACTCCTCCACCTTACATTTTGAGGAGGCCCCACAAATGATCCATATGGCTTAGGTCTGGAGACATACTTGGCCACTCCAGCACCTTTACCCTCTGTTTCTTTAGCAAGACAGTGGTCGTCTTGGATGTGTGTCTGAGGTCATTATGTTGGAATATGACTCTACGGCCCAGTTTCTGAAGGGTAGGAATCATGCTCTCTTCAGTATGTCACAGGACATGTTGGCATTCATGGTTCCCTCAATGAACTGTAGCTCCCCACAGCCAGCAGCACTCATGCAGCCCAAACCAGGACACCTCTACCACCATGTTTGACTGTAAGCAAGACACACTTGTCTTTGCACTCCTCACCTGGTTGCTGCTGCACACGCTTGACACCATCAAATAAGGGTTATTCCATGGTAACTTATGTTGCATTCAGATGCCAAAAACTGAGATAATAATGGCTACAGACTGTTCTCTGAAGGCAGGCACAAAAATGAGTGAATGTATATTGTACATTGAACTATTCTCAATAGATTTCATCACCGTTTGATTTTTCAACAATACAAATTAAATACAAAATACAATGTTATTACTTGGTAACTTGCGTTACTTTTTCTGTAACGTAAGTTACCAAGTAATAACATTGTATTTTGTATTTAATTTGTATTGTTGAAAAATCAAACTGTGTTGAAATCTATTGAGACTAGTTCAATGTACAATATACATTCACTCATTTTTGTGCCTGCCTTCAGAGAACAGTCTGTAGCCATTATTATCTCAGTTTTTTGGCTTCTGAGTGTAACGTAAGTTACCATGAAGTGACCCATAAGTTTATTTTAGTCTCCTTAGACTACAGGACATGGTTTCAGTAATAAAAGTCCTTAATCTGTTTGTCTTCAGCAAACTGCAAGCTTTCTTGTGCATTATCTTTAGAAGATGCTTCCTTCTGGGACAACAGCCATGCAGACCAATTTGATGCAGTGTGCTGCATATCATCTGAGCACTGACAGGTGGACCCCCACCCCTGTAACCTCTGCAGCAATGCTGGCAGCAGTCATACGATTAATCAGAAAAAACAATCTCTGGATATGACTCTGAGCACGTGCACTCAACTTCTTTGGTTGACCATGGCAAGGTCTGTTCTGAGTGGAACCTATCTTGTTAAACCACTGTATGGTCTTGGCCACTGTGCTGCATCTTAGTCTCAGGGTGTTGACAACCTTCTTATAACCTTGGCCATCTTTATGTTGAGCAACAATTTTTTTTTCAGCAGTAGTCTTTCCCATGAGGGGCCATGTTGAGCTTCCAGTTACCAGCATGAATGTGCGAGGGATAACACCAAATTTAACAATACCTGCTCCCCATTCACACCTGAGACCTTATAAACCTAATGAGTCACCTAACATCTGAGTGGGAAAATGGCTAACTGGGGACATTTTGGGCATTTTCACTTAGAGGTGTACTCACTTTTGTTGCCAGTGATTTAGACATTAATGGTTGTGTTGAGCTATATAGAGAACACAATAAATGTACACTTATACAAGCTGCACACTGACTACTTTACATTGTATCAAAGTGTCATATCTCCAGTGTTGTCCAATGAAAGATATAAAATATTTGCAAAAATGTGAGGGGTGTAATCACTTTTGTAATATATTGTATATTGCCCTTCTATTTGTTATATTGCTTCATTTAGTTTTGCATGAGCCCCTTGTTCACCCTTTCTTCCCTATGTTGCTGTGCTTCCTTTACTCCCTCCCTATTTGCCTCCTTTGACCCCAGCCTGTTACATTGGGGAGCCCCTTCCAAGCCAGGCGTCGCCTTGACTTTACACCGGAGGCAGCAGTGGGTCCTGTAAGTTGGAGGAAAGCTGTGCATGCCTGCTCTTTGGTAGCTGTAGATCTGTACAGTCATGGCCAAAAGTTTTGAGAATGCTACAAATATTAATTTTTACGAAGTCTACTGCTTAAGTTTTTCTAATGGCAATTTGCATATAGTCCAGAATGTCATAAAGAGTGATCAGCTTAACAGCAATTACTTGCAAAGTCAATATTGGCTAAGAAAATGAACTTTAAACCCCAAAACACATTTCAACATCATTGCATTCCTGCCTTAAAAGGAGCAGCTAACATTGTTTTAGTGATTGTTCCATTAACACAGGTGTGGCTGTTGATGATGACAGGGCTGGCGATCAATCAGTCATGATTGAGTAAGAATGACACCACTGGACACTTTAAAAGGAGGCTAGTGCTTGGTATCATTGTTTCTCTTCAGTTAACCATGGTTATCTCTAAAGAAACACGTGCAGCCATCATTGCTCTGTACAAAAATGGCCTAACAGGGAAGAGTATCGCAGCTACAAAGATTGCACCTCAGTCAACAATCTATCGCATCATCAAGAACTTCAAGGAGAGAGCTTTCATTGTTGCCAAAAAGGCTCCAGGGCGCCCAAGAAGGACCAGCAAACGCCAGGACCGTATCTTAAAACTGTTTCAGCTGCGGGATCGGACTACCAGCAGTGCCGAGCTAGCTCAGCAATGGCAGCAGGCTGGTGTGAGTGCTTCTGCACGCACTGTGAGGCGGAGACTGCTTGAGCAAGGCCTGGTTTCAAGGAGGGCAGCAAAGAAGCCACTTCTCTCCAGAAAAAACATCAGGGACCGACTGATATTCTGCAAAAGGTACAGGGAGTGGACTGCTGAGGACTGGGGTAAAGTCATTTTCTCAGATGAATCCCCTTTTCGACTGTTTGGGACATCTGGAAAACAGCTTATTAGGAGAAGAAGAGGTGAGCGCTACCACCAGTCTTGTCTCATGCCAACTGTTAAGCATCCTGAAACGATTCATGTGTGGGGTTGCTTCTCAGCCAAGGGAATCGGCTCACTCACAGTCTTGCCTAAAAACACAGCCATGAATAAAGAATGGTACCAGAATGTCCTCCAAGAGCAACTTCTCCCAACTGTCCAAGAGCAGTTTGGCGCCCAACAATGCCTTTTCCAGCATGATGGAGCACCTTGCCATAAAGCAAAGGTGATCACTAAATGGCTCATGGAACAAAACATAGAGATTTTGGGTCCATGGCCTGGAAACTCCCCAGATCTTAATCCCATTGAGAACTTGTGGGCAATCCTCAAGAGACGGGTGGACAAACAAAAACCAACAAATTCTGGCAAAATGCAAGCATTGCTTATGCACGAATGGACAGCTATCAGTCAGGATTTGGTCCAGAAGTTGATTGAGAGCATGCCAGGGAGAATTGCAGAGGTCCTGAAGAAGGGTCAACACTGCAAATATTGACCTGCTGCATTAACTCATTCTGTCAATATAACCTTTTGGTACTCATAATATGATTGCAATTATATTTCTGTATGTGATGTAAACATCAGACAAACACAATTAAAAACCAGAGGGCAACAGATCATGTGAAAATATAATTTTGGTGTCATTCTCAAAACTTTTGGCCATGACTGTAGATGCTAGGCGTAGTAGCAATGCATGACGTTTTGCTAATTGAAGACCATTTCCCCTTTAAGTAACCGATAATGGCAATAAAATGATGGAATACACTTCCACAATTCTTTTCTTGGAAAATAATCCACCAACTATGACTCTGTCTAATCAGAATAAATTGGAGCATGACGATCCCGACTTCTATATGTTACAGTATTTAAGGGGGAATGTGCTTTGAAAACCCCTCGTGTCAAAATCAAATGAAAATAAAGCTACAGTTTTCTGTTTATTTTTACTAGTTTTCTATAAATAAAAATATTACTTCTAAGAAATGTTAAGCTTGTGACTAAACTTTCTTAAAATCAACTTACTTTAAAAGATTTCTTCTTTTTTTTCTGGTAGCAGATTTCCATTTTATTGATGGAATATATACGGTACATTTGGGGGGTTGTGTGTTTGTGCGTTCCCTGTATCATGTGATGGGATGTACAATGCATAGCCATTAATAATATTCCAGCTGGTTATGGAAACCAGTGCACCACTTTCCAGTATAAGGCTGCGTGCCCACGATCCGTATTTGCAGTGTTTTGGATGTAGCATGTTTTAGCTGCGTACAAATCGCTGCATTGTACAGTACAAGCATAGTGGATGGGATTACTAGAAATGTTGTGCCCACTGTGCTTCTTTTTTCCGCCGCAAACACTGACCTGCGGTGCGTCTTTCCAGACCGCAGCATGTGACTTGTTTGCTGCAGAATTGCCTGCTTCCTCCCATAGGAAGAACACAAGCAAGAGACCGCAGCGCACTGAACCCTGATCATGGGCACAGTCGTGTGCGGTCTCCTGTGTTCTCCTACGGAGGAGACGCGCAGCTCCGGACCCGCTGCGTTCTGAATGCAGTGAGTCCTGATCATGGATACATACCCTAAGCCCCCGGCTTCCCTGGTATATGCCGTGTGTTACACCCTGGTTGGTGGCCGAAACTGTGTGAATAAACCTTATAGCTGGCAAAATTGTGTTCAGTCATCAGTAAACACACAGTGGATAAATCTTGATTTTTCGTTCGCAGACTTGTGTTAATGAAATGTAAATCTACTGTGATAAGCACCTGCTGCCATTATGTATGGAGCATCTTATAGAGTGCATCTGTCATTAGATTTCACAACACAAACTACATATAATGTTAAAGGGAACCTGTCACTAGATTAATGCGGCCCGATCAATGGACAACATAAATCAAAAGCTGCCTGCATGACCACAGCCAGGTATGTCTGTGTGTGAATGCTCTGGTGTTTCAGCAAAACAGTTTGATAAGCCAGGCAGAAATTCTAAGGAAAGCCCCTGACTAGTTTGGTGCTTTAGAGTAGTCCGGTATTTAACCTATAGCCCTTGGCCAGCACTTCAAATTGTTTTCTTTAAAGTGCCCTGGCGTTTCAGAGGAAGACCAACTTGGCTGCAAGAGCACAGTGGTTGGGCAGCATGAATCTCATGACATGTTTCCTTTTAAAGGGCATGTCAGGTGATTTTCTAGTAAAATACTTATTTTATCTTTATATAGGGCTTAAGGAGACCTATCAGGATCAGTAAGTTTTATTGCTCTACGTTATCCTGTTATCTTGTTGTAAGCTTGCATATGTCTCTCACCTCTCAGTGCTGGCATCAGTTAAAGTACATCTGATGCTACCTCTCAGCAGTGATAGTGAATACACTGGGAGGTGGGTGGGGGGAGCAGTGAATATGCAAATTGTCTTTACATAATAATAATATTTATTCATTTATATAGAGCTTACAGCAAGATAACGGGATAAGGTAGAACAATAAGGCCATGTGCCCACGGGAGCTTTTTGCTGCGGAGTTTGCCACGGAAAACGCAGATTTTTCTAGATTTTCCAGATAAATCCGCAGGTTCTAGCATGTACAGGCACTCCCCATGTTACCCTATGGGACATGGGGAATGTCTGTGTCCACGCTGCGGAATGTGTGGCTGCGGAATCTCCTGCGGAGATCCCTCAGCCGTACCTAACTGCATGTCAATTATTCATGCGGATTTACTTGCGGAGATCCCGGCCCTCCGCTATGGAGATAGAGGCCGGGACGTCCGCAGGTAAATCGCGTGAAGGTCCGCATGTTTCCCGCAGCTATTCCGCTGGAAACTCGCAGCTAAAAATAGCTGCGGATGCCAGCGGGCAGCTGCGGGAAACATGCGGCCGTACCTGCGAATATATCCGCAGGTACGAGCGCCCGTGGGCACATGGCCTAAAACTTATTGATCCTGAAAAGTCTCCTTAATCCATATTTAAATATAACCTCAATATTGTACTACAAAATCACCTGACAGATTCTCTTTAACAGAGTCTGTCACTGCTTTTTTTGCTTTTTTTTTTTGCTTTTTTTTTTGAAAAGTAAGATGTAGGGTTTAAAACACTGAATTTAGGGATGTGTCAGTTACTTTGCGGTCTGCTGCTGTTTCCACACTATGAATGTTTTATCACTAGGAGATTATCGCTGCCTGGACTACAGTGCACATGAATCCTGGTCTGACCATGGCCCCCTCCTATGATAAACAGCTCACTGTCAATAGACAATGTACATAGAGACCTGTGGTGTGGCCGTGGTACGATTTCTCAGCTATGATAGGCTGCTTTCACACATCAGTTTTTTGGCATCAGGCACGATCCGGCGAAAAAACCGATGCGACGGATCCGGCGGGTCAGTTGCATCAGTTGTTTTCCATCAGTTCCTTCAGTTTTTTGACGAATCCGTTGTGATACTGAGCATGCTCCGTTTAAAAAAAAACTGATCCGGCAGCCGTATCCGGGTTTTTGCTGGATCCGGCGTCCATAAACTTCCCTTATAAAACACGCCGCATCCAGCGCGATACGGTTTTTCGCCGGCGAAAAAAAACGTTCCCCTCAGCGTTCCATCCGCCTGCTGGACAAGCAAATTTTGCCGGAGCCGGCAAAAGCCGGATGGAACGCATGGCCATCTGACACAATCCAGCGCTAATAGAAGTCTGAGGGGGAAAAAACGGATCCGGCAGCAACAGACGCTGGATCCGTTTTTTTTTAGGTTTTTGCCGGATGGTTCCTGATGGCAAAATACTGATGTGTGAAAGCAGCCTTACATTTAAGAACTCTATTGGGTGCAGCAGTTCTGACACAGACTGAGACACATCGCTGGAATCAGGGTCTCTAGCTCTACATTATGCTGCTCTCAGATGAGGTTTCTAAAACATGGTGATAGATTCACTTTAAGAGCAGCATCACGTAAGGGTAGAGACCGTGATCCAGGGGTGTATCACTTACTGGGCTGCTTGCTGCAGTTTTGAGAAAATCCATTTTTTTCTCTGCTGCAGATCTACCAGATCTCTGAAGGATCTCAAAACTACACTAAGCAGCCCATTAAGTGACAAATCCCCTACATTATGCTGCTCTCAGATTACATTGCAAAAACCTGGTGACAGATTCCCTTTAAAAAGATATCTTAGACCTAATGAGGTTGATGTACTTACTATGATAATGTCACAATGACTGTCTATGGCCTTTTACAACTTTTCTGGAGATTAAAATGAGCAATTTAGTAAGTCCAGGTAGACTAATAATGGATCAGCCAGTGTCTCCAACACTAACGATGTGAGGTTTCTTCTTCGTTTCTTAATAAATGTATGGTACCTGAAGCACTTTAGGTTTATTGTAGAATTCCTGTGAATATCCTGTGACTTTGTTCCAGATCTGGGACGTCTGTGTTCATATTTGATGTTAATATATCATGCATTGGGGATTGTGTCTTTTCCTTTGCACGCTTACCGCATTAATCAGAACACGCAAATGAATATGCCTTGCTCCGATTTTTCTTTTAATTGTATTTTCCACTTTTTTCTCTTCCTGTCTGTTTCTTTTTCTGTGCAAGCACTCCTATCTGGACAGGGAGACCTCCCTTCTGCTCAGAAACATTGCAGGAAAGCCCTCTCACTTGCTGACTAAGGTGATGAAGCTTGCTCTTTCCATCTGCATGATTTACCTCTTCCCTGCAGCTAAACTGTACCAACTGTGAGCTGAAAATGGAAACGCGAGGCACCAGGAGCCGTGTACACCTCACAAGCATGTGCTCGTTTACTGTGTCACTGCTTATTGCCACCTCTCTTGTATGGTTATCTTATATACGTGCATGTCACCTAAATCCACTAAGATCTATTCCTTCTATATAATGTGTTGAATGTATACATGATGTGAACAAGTGGTTGCTGCCTTAAAGGGAACCTGTCAGGTCCAATAGGCACCCAGAACCATGAGCAGTTCTGGGTGTATATTGATAATCCCTGCCTAACCGTCCCTGTATACACTAGCATAGATAAAGAGATCTTCAGAAAAAGTATTTCTAAAGATATTTTATCATATGCTAATGAGCGAGGAGACTAGTCCCCTGGACGTTAGTTCCCCTGGCTAGTTGGCCCCATTAGCATGTTAGTACGCCCCTGTGGGTGTGCTATCATGCTAATGAGTGTGCAGCATCAGAGGATGACCTCACTCACCTCTCCGCCGTCATCACTTCCAACGGGGGATTTCGGCTCAGTCCGCATGACCCCGGAGTTTGGGTCATGCGCATTATGAAGCCAGGTGTACGCAAAACTCCCCAAACTCCGGGGTCACGCACACTAAACTGAAATCCAGCGTTGGGCGGCAGCGGAGAGGCGAGTGAGCTCATCCTGTGACGCTGTGTATTCATTAGCATGTTAGCATGCCAACAAGGGTGTACTAACATGCTAATTGGGGTGACTAGCCAGGGGAACCAATGCCCAGGGGACTAGTGCCCTCGCTCATTAGCATACGGTAAAAGATCTTTAGAAATACTTTTTCTATAGACCTTTATCTATGCTAGTGTATACAGGGACGGTTAGGCAGAGATTAGCAATATGTACCCAGAACTGCTCGTGGTTCTAGGGGCATATTGGACCTGACAAGTTCCCTTTAAAGTGTTCCTAAATTTACTGACCTATTAGACATGGGGAACCTGAATAAAGCCACAGTTCTGTGATCAGATGAGCTTCTAAAACTGGAGCTACCATGGGTATTCACACATGTAGTTTGAGCCAAACACAATAGTGCATACAAAAGAGGAAAAAGCTGGTGGTATACATTAGATTGCTGTTGGCCAAACGATCGGACATCGGCTATTACTCACCAATATATGCACAGGAGCCTTCAGCTCGGTTATATGCTCTATCCACTGATGGACTCTTCTGGCAGCGTCACCTCCCGGACACCAAAAAGATCTTTCGGTGAATTTCCAATAACCGCACCTCTCTCTTCCCTAACATCATCTGTCTGGGAAGAGTCAGGAGGCCTCCATACATATAAGATTGTAGGCCAAAATTGTCTGGATCATCTGACATTTATTTAGTGTGTATGGGGGCATTAAGGTTTAGCAGTTTTGTATTTCCTTAAACTCCTTTTATAATTATCAGTTAGATTATTGAGGGGTTTTATCCTGATTTTGAAAATTGTTGAAAAGTTTAAGGTATGAAAGAATAAATCCTGTTACTATTTCTTAAATGGTTACAATATGGGTGATTTGTCATCTGTATTATCCATATGACATTCGGTTTTACACTACTCACAAAAAGTTATGGATTTTTGGCTTTTGTGTAAATTTCAAGATGATCCTAAAAGGGCCTCTAACCTTTTTAGGTGATAAAGGGAACCGATCATCAGGTTTTTCCCTTAAGGCTGGATTCACACGAAGGTGCAAGTGCATCAGATGTGATATGCTTATGACCCCCGTCTCTGGCTTTGCTGCGAGCGTGAGCAGGGTGTCATGCATCTGACCCGATCCTGCCATCGGATCACAGCTGCGAATGAGTGGGTGCTGCAGAGGAGAAGGAATTAAGCTCCCCATCTCCTCCATTGTCAGCTGATGCGATTATCGTACTACACTCCAGTGCCATCCGAGAGCAGTCCAATGTTTCACTCGCAGCCATAGACTTGTTTGGGTGTGAGTGACATTGTTCTCGCTGACAATCACAGCATGCTGCGACTTTTCGCTCATCCAGAATCTGGATGATAAAAAAGCTGACCATCCGCTCTCCCTCATTGAATATTGGTCTGAGTGCAATGTGAGATTTTCTCGTGTTGCACTCATCCGATTCATACACTCGTGTGAGCGTACCCTAAGGAGAAATGTGGTAGGCTGGAGGACGAGAAAAGTGCAAATACAGGGTTTTATCCAAGGTTGACAAGGAATTAAGTATTGGAAATGCTCACCTATTTGGGTTAGGAGAGTCACAACCAACTAAGATGACCCTGGTAAAACGGCTGCAGCAGCCCCACGTGTGCGGTATCCAGGAAAAAGAAGCCTGGGTGATAATGCCGTGCTGCCGTAATCAAGAAGTCGCCAAGAGTAGATTAAGTGATTTTTTTTTTTTTTAATTCTAAACGTTTTGGAGAGTCCCTCTCCTTTAGGAAAATGACACAACTATGATGCCAGATCAGACACCCCCATACTTTGCACTGACGAGGGGCAAGCACCCCGAAACACCGTGTCTGCAAATTGGGATTCTGATCTGGCTTATATATCCTGAGTCATATTGCAAAGGATTGTCGAAAATCCACTTGTGACTTTTAGGATCGCTACTTCCAATAGGTGGCGCTGTGCTAGAGTTTGTCTCCTTTACTGGAGAGACAATTTGAATATTTCCCAGAGGGGCATTGCAGCTATAAGTCCCCTTACCTGGCAGCCAGACTGGCTTGCAAAGTCTCCTTAAGGAGAATAGTGTTCCCCCGTGGAATTTTAGGGGCATTGCAGCTATAAGTCCCCTTACCTGGCAGCCAGACTGGCTTGCAAAGTCTCCTTAAGGAGAATAGTGTTCCCCCGTGGTCCCCACATAGCTTTCTCATGAGCCAGATCAGACACCCCCATACTTTGCACTGACGAGGGGCAAGCACCCCGAAACACCGTGTCTGCAAATTGGGATTCTGATCTGGCTTATATATCCTGAGTCATATTGCAAAGGATTGTCGAAAATCCACTTGTGACTTTTAGGATCGCTACTTCCAATAGGTGGCGCTGTGCTAGAGTTTGTCTCCTTTACTGGAGAGACAATTTGAATATTTCCCAGAGGGGCATTGCAGCTATAAGTCCCCTTACCTGGCAGCCAGACTGGCTTGCAAAGTCTCCTTAAGGAGAATAGTGTTCCCCCGTGGAATTTTAGGGGCATTGCAGCTATAAGTCCCCTTACCTGGCAGCCAGACTGGCTTGCAAAGTCTCCTTAAGGAGAATAGTGTTCCCCCGTGGTCCCCACATAGCTTTCTCATGAGCCAGATCAGACACCCCCATACTTTGCACTGACGAGGGGCAAGCACCCCGAAACACCGTGTCTGCAAATTGGGATTCTGATCTGGCTTATATATCCTGAGTCATATTGCAAAGGATTGTCGAAAATCCACTTGTGACTTTTAGGATCGCTACTTCCAATAGGTGGCGCTGTGCTAGAGTTTGTCTCCTTTACTGGAGAGACAATTTGAATATTTCCCAGAGGGGCATTGCAGCTATAAGTCCCCTTACCTGGCAGCCAGACTGGCTTGCAAAGTCTCCTTAAGGAGAATAGTGTTCCCCCGTGGAATTTTAGGGGCATTGCAGCTATAAGTCCCCTTACCTGGCAGCCAGACTGGCTTGCAAAGTCTCCTTAAGGAGAATAGTGTTCCCCCGTGGTCCCCACATAGCTTTCTCATGAGCCAGATCAGACACCCCCATACTTTGCACTGACGAGGGGCAAGCACCCCGAAACACCGTGTCTGCAAATTGGGATTCTGATCTGGCTTATATATCCTGAGTCATATTGCAAAGGATTGTCGAAAATCCACTTGTGACTTTTAGGATCGCTACTTCCAATAGGTGGCGCTGTGCTAGAGTTTGTCTCCTTTACTGGAGAGACAATTTGAATATTTCCCAGAGGGGCATTGCAGCTATAAGTCCCCTTACCTGGCAGCCAGACTGGCTTGCAAAGTCTCCTTAAGGAGAATAGTGTTCCCCCGTGGAATTTTAGGGGCATTGCAGCTATAAGTCCCCTTACCTGGCAGCCAGACTGGCTTGCAAAGTCTCCTTAAGGAGAATAGTGTTCCCCCGTGGTCCCCACATAGCTTTCTCATGAGCCAGATCAGACACCCCCATACTTTGCACTGACGAGGGGCAAGCACCCCGAAACACCGTGTCTGCAAATTGGGATTCTGATCTGGCTTATATATCCTGAGTCATATTGCAAAGGATTGTCGAAAATCCACTTGTGACTTTTAGGATCGCTACTTCCAATAGGTGGCGCTGTGCTAGAGTTTGTCTCCTTTACTGGAGAGACAATTTGAATATTTCCCAGAGGGGCATTGCAGCTATAAGTCCCCTTACCTGGCAGCCAGACTGGCTTGCAAAGTCTCCTTAAGGAGAATAGTGTTCCCCCGTGGAATTTTAGGGGCATTGCAGCTATAAGTCCCCTTACCTGGCAGCCAGACTGGCTTGCAAAGTCTCCTTAAGGAGAATAGTGTTCCCCCGTGGTCCCCACATAGCTTTCTCATGAGCCAGATCAGACACCCCCATACTTTGCACTGACGAGGGGCAAGCACCCCGAAACACCGTGTCTGCAAATTGGGATTCTGATCTGGCTTATATATCCTGAGTCATATTGCAAAGGATTGTCGAAAATCCACTTGTGACTTTTAGGATCGCTACTTCCAATAGGTGGCGCTGTGCTAGAGTTTGTCTCCTTTACTGGAGAGACAATTTGAATATTTCCCAGAGGGGCATTGCAGCTATAAGTCCCCTTACCTGGCAGCCAGACTGGCTTGCAAAGTCTCCTTAAGGAGAATAGTGTTCCCCCGTGGAATTTTAGGGGCATTGCAGCTATAAGTCCCCTTACCTGGCAGCCAGACTGGCTTGCAAAGTCTCCTTAAGGAGAATAGTGTTCCCCCGTGGTCCCCACATAGCTTTCTCATGAGCCAGATCAGACACCCCCATACTTTGCACTGACGAGGGGCAAGCACCCCGAAACACCGTGTCTGCAAATTGGGATTCTGATCTGGCTTATATATCCTGAGTCATATTGCAAAGGATTGTCGAAAATCCACTTGTGACTTTTAGGATCGCTACTTCCAATAGGTGGCGCTGTGCTAGAGTTTGTCTCCTTTACTGGAGAGACAATTTGAATATTTCCCAGAGGGGCATTGCAGCTATAAGTCCCCTTACCTGGCAGCCAGACTGGCTTGCAAAGTCTCCTTAAGGAGAATAGTGTTCCCCCGTGGAATTTTAGGGGCATTGCAGCTATAAGTCCCCTTACCTGGCAGCCAGACTGGCTTGCAAAGTCTCCTTAAGGAGAATAGTGTTCCCCCGTGGTCCCCACATAGCTTTCTCATGAGCCAGATCAGACACCCCCATACTTTGCACTGACGAGGGGCAAGCACCCCGAAACACCGTGTCTGCAAATTGGGATTCTGATCTGGCTTATATATTTTGAGTCATATTGCAAAGGATTGTCGAAAATCCACTTGTGACTTTTAGGATCGCTACTTCCAATAGGTGGCGCTGTGCTAGAGTTTGTCTCCTTTACTGGAGAGACAATTTGAATATTTCCCAGAGGGGCATTGCAGCTATAAGTCCCCTTACCTGGCAGCCAGACTGGCTTGCAAAGTCTCCTTAAGGAGAATAGTGTTCCCCCGTGGAATTTTAGGGGCATTGCAGCTATAAGTCCCCTTACCTGGCAGCCAGACTGGCTTGCAAAGTCTCCTTAAGGAGAATAGTGTTCCCCCGTGGTCCCCACATAGCTTTCTCATGAGCCAGATCAGACACCCCCATACTTTGCACTGACGAGGGGCAAGCACCCCGAAACACCGTGTCTGCAAATTGGGATTCTGATCTGGCTTATATATCCTGAGTCATATTGCAAAGGATTGTCGAAAATCCACTTGTGACTTTTAGGATCGCTACTTCCAATAGGTGGCGCTGTGCTAGAGTTTGTCTCCTTTACTGGAGAGACAATTTGAATATTTCCCAGAGGGGCATTGCAGCTATAAGTCCCCTTACCTGGCAGCCAGACTGGCTTGCAAAGTCTCCTTAAGGAGAATAGTGTTCCCCCGTGGAATTTTAGGGGCATTGCAGCTATAAGTCCCCTTACCTGGCAGCCAGACTGGCTTGCAAAGTCTCCTTAAGGAGAATAGTGTTCCCCCGTGGTCCCCACATAGCTTTCTCATGAGCCAGATCAGACACCCCCATACTTTGCACTGACGAGGGGCAAGCACCCCGAAACACCGTGTCTGCAAATTGGGATTCTGATCTGGCTTATATATCTTGAGTCATATTGCAAAGGATTGTCGAAAATCCACTTGTGACTTTTAGGATCGCTACTTCCAATAGGTGGCGCTGTGCTAGAGTTTGTCTCCTTTACTGGAGAGACAATTTGAATATTTCCCAGAGGGGCATTGCAGCTATAAGTCCCCTTACCTGGCAGCCAGACTGGCTTGCAAAGTCTCCTTAAGGAGAATAGTGTTCCCCCGTGGAATTTTAGGGGCATTGCAGCTATAAGTCCCCTTACCTGGCAGCCAGACTGGCTTGCAAAGTCTCCTTAAGGAGAATAGTGTTCCCCCGTGGTCCCCACATAGCTTTCTCATGAGCCAGATCAGACACCCCCATACTTTGCACTGACGAGGGGCAAGCACCCCGAAACACCGTGTCTGCAAATTGGGATTCTGATCTGGCTTATATATCCTGAGTCATATTGCAAAGGATTGTCGAAAATCCACTTGTGACTTTTAGGATCGCTACTTCCAATAGGTGGCGCTGTGCTAGAGTTTGTCTCCTTTACTGGAGAGACAATTTGAATATTTCCCAGAGGGGCATTGCAGCTATAAGTCCCCTTACCTGGCAGCCAGACTGGCTTGCAAAGTCTCCTTAAGGAGAATAGTGTTCCCCCGTGGAATTTTAGGGGCATTGCAGCTATAAGTCCCCTTACCTGGCAGCCAGACTGGCTTGCAAAGTCTCCTTAAGGAGAATAGTGTTCCCCCGTGGTCCCCACATAGCTTTCTCATGAGCCAGATCAGACACCCCCATACTTTGCACTGACGAGGGGCAAGCACCCCGAAACACCGTGTCTGCAAATTGGGATTCTGATCTGGCTTATATATCCTGAGTCATATTGCAAAGGATTGTCGAAAATCCACTTGTGACTTTTAGGATCGCTACTTCCAATAGGTGGCGCTGTGCTAGAGTTTGTCTCCTTTACTGGAGAGACAATTTGAATATTTCCCAGAGGGGCATTGCAGCTATAAGTCCCCTTACCTGGCAGCCAGACTGGCTTGCAAAGTCTCCTTAAGGAGAATAGTGTTCCCCCGTGGAATTTTAGGGGCATTGCAGCTATAAGTCCCCTTACCTGGCAGCCAGACTGGCTTGCAAAGTCTCCTTAAGGAGAATAGTGTTCCCCCGTGGTCCCCACATAGCTTTCTCATGAGCCAGATCAGACACCCCCATACTTTGCACTGACGAGGGGCAAGCACCCCGAAACACCGTGTCTGCAAATTGGGATTCTGATCTGGCTTATATATCCTGAGTCATATTGCAAAGGATTGTCGAAAATCCACTTGTGACTTTTAGGATCGCTACTTCCAATAGGTGGCGCTGTGCTAGAGTTTGTCTCCTTTACTGGAGAGACAATTTGAATATTTCCCAGAGGGGCATTGCAGCTATAAGTCCCCTTACCTGGCAGCCAGACTGGCTTGCAAAGTCTCCTTAAGGAGAATAGTGTTCCCCCGTGGAATTTTAGGGGCATTGCAGCTATAAGTCCCCTTACCTGGCAGCCAGACTGGCTTGCAAAGTCTCCTTAAGGAGAATAGTGTTCCCCCGTGGTCCCCACATAGCTTTCTCATGAGCCAGATCAGACACCCCCATACTTTGCACTGACGAGGGGCAAGCACCCCGAAACACCGTGTCTGCAAATTGGGATTCTGATCTGGCTTATATATCCTGAGTCATATTGCAAAGGATTGTCGAAAATCCACTTGTGACTTTTAGGATCGCTACTTCCAATAGGTGGCGCTGTGCTAGAGTTTGTCTCCTTTACTGGAGAGACAATTTGAATATTTCCCAGAGGGGCATTGCAGCTATAAGTCCCCTTACCTGGCAGCCAGACTGGCTTGCAAAGTCTCCTTAAGGAGAATAGTGTTCCCCCGTGGAATTTTAGGGGCATTGCAGCTATAAGTCCCCTTACCTGGCAGCCAGACTGGCTTGCAAAGTCTCCTTAAGGAGAATAGTGTTCCCCCGTGGTCCCCACATAGCTTTCTCATGAGCCAGATCAGACACCCCCATACTTTGCACTGACGAGGGGCAAGCACCCCGAAACACCGTGTCTGCAAATTGGGATTCTGATCTGGCTTATATATCCTGAGTCATATTGCAAAGGATTGTCGAAAATCCACTTGTGACTTTTAGGATCGCTACTTCCAATAGGTGGCGCTGTGCTAGAGTTTGTCTCCTTTACTGGAGAGACAATTTACAACTATGATGTGTGATTTTGCTGAAGGAGAGGGACTCTCAGAAACACGTAGGATAGAAAAAGCACTTCATCTACTCCTGGACACTTCTTTATTACTGCAGCGAGGCATTATCACCCAATTTTTTTTTTTTTTTCCCTGAATACTGCAGGTTTTTTCCTTTATGAGCTGCGGCCACCACCAGTGAACCCTTGTATACAGCATTCCAGAATACTGTATATAAGAGTATATAAGGCCGCTCTGTAGAACATAAAAAAGCACCTTTATTATTCTCACCTAGGGGCGGTCCGGTCGGTGTCACTCTCGGGTTCGGCGCCTCCTCCATCTTGTGGGATCGTGTCCTGCTGCCCTTCTGAATGCACATGTCCAACTGTTCAATGTTTCAGTACTTTTTGCACAACCTGCTGTTCTTTAACATGGAGGTTAATGGCAAAATTTACAAGTGTTTGATCCATGAATCATCCAATAAATTTCAGGGTTTAATTACAATTGGTATCTAAATAGTTCTCCTTATCATGATGATCACATTTTGACATCATGAGACCAAGACGACACCTAACAATTGATCAATAGTACCTCACCATTGTGAAGCTTCAAGCAAAATGTTCTCAGATGGAAGTGGCCACTGAGCGTAGAGTGTCATCAGCAGGTTGCAACAGAAATAGAAAGACTGGAAGATTCACTTAAGGCCTAGAAGTGGAAGTCCTTTGACCACATCCCACACTGAAGACCACTTCATTGTGAACAATGGCCTTCGAAACTAATGATGAATGTCACACAACTGCAGCACATTTAAGGGAGGTGAGAGGCAACAATGTAAGACCATTCAAAACCATTTACATCAGCGTGATCTGCGAGCTAGATGACCTGCAAGGCTACCTGACCATACCACCAGGCACATGTTATGGTCTTGCTGAACGAGGGAGCAGTAGACCTGAGTACCGATCACTGATGAAAGTCGATTCATGTTGAGCCAAAATGATGGCCACCAACGATGCTGGAGATGTCAAGGAGAGCGCTATGCATCAACCAGTGTCAACAGATGAGCCTTGTGGTTGTGTTAGTGTGGGCAGGTGAGTCTGGTCAATTCAGAAGATCTCTACACTTTGTGAATGGTAGAGTGACAAGCCCCTACTACTGGAATAACATCATTAATCCAGTGATTGTGCTTCTGTTTTCATATATTTTTATTAAAATAAGGTTAAAGGGGTGGTTCACCCATTTTTTTTATTTTCTGTATGAGCTCTACTTACCTTTCTAGGCGTCTTCTGCATTGGCTTCTGTTTCCAGTTGTGGCACTGAGCGGCGCTATGCTGCACGCTCAGTGCCGGTCACATGACCCCCTGGAGCTGTGGCCGCCGGCATCCTCTGACGTCCCGGCATTTCCGGGCTCTCAAACAAGACGGGTACGTCACAGGATGCCGGCGCCACTCAGATTGAGTGACAGGGCTGTGGGCGGTGACTACCGCACGTCACAGCTCAGCATCGAGGGGAGGATCCGGATGACGTTTGTGTGGAGCCGGCGTCCTGAAGATGGTGAGGCTGAGGCACGGGGCGCCAGTGTGCAGTACAGGGGGGAGGGTTCTTCAGCTGAATCCCCCCCTGCACGTAAGTATGTGATCACACTGTCCACCCGCCCGCTCTGCTGCGATGTCAGGAGAGCGGCCGGTGTCGGGGCAGTGTGATCATCTGCTCCTCCCAGCAGCAAGACACTGACAGGCATGTCACTGCTGTGCTCTGCCATCTGTCCTGCTGCATGGGACCAACTGTCTGCACTCTGTCACCTGCACCACAAGTCACAGAGTGGAGACAGTTGGTGACAGAGCACCTCTGCCCCCCCCTGTTCTTTCCCCACTCTTCTCTCCCCCCACTCTTCTCCCCCTCCCCTCTTCCCCCTCTTCTCTGCCCCCCTCTTATCCCTCTCTCCTCTCCCCTCTCTTTTCCCTCGCTCTCTTCCCCCCTGCGCTCTCTTTTCCTCCCCCCTGCGCTCTCTTTTCCTCCCCCATGCGCTCTCTTTTCCTCCCCCCGCGCTCTTTTTCTCCCCCCGCGCTCTCTTTTCCTCCCCCCGCGCTCTCTTTTCCTCCCCCCGCGCTCTCTTTTCCTCCCCCCGCGCTCTCTTTTCCTCCCCCCGCGCTCTCTTTTCCTCCCCCCGCGCTCTCTTTTCCTCCCCCCGCGCTCTCTTTTCCTCCCCCCGCGCTCTCTTTTCCTCCCCCCGCGCTCTCTTTTCCTCCCCCCGCGCTCTCTTTTCCTCCCCCCGCGCTCTCTTTTCCTCCCCCCCGCGCTCTCTTTTCCTCCCCCCTCGCTCTCTTTTCCTCCCCCCCCCTCGCTCTCTTTTCCTCCCCCCCCCTCGCTCTCTTTTCCTCCCCCCCCCTCGCTCTCTTTTCCTCCCCCCCCCTCGCTCTCTTTTCCTCCCCCCCCTCGCTCTCTTTTCCTCCCCCCCCCTCGCTCTCTTTTCCTCCCCCCCCCTCGCTCTCTTTTCCTCCCCCCCCCTCGCTCTCTTTTCCTCCCCCCCCTCGCTCTCTTTTCCTCCCCCCCCTCGCTCTCTTTTCCTCCCCCCCCTCGCTCTCTTTTCCTCCCCCCCTCGCTCTCTTTTCCTCCCCCCCCTCGCTCTCTTTTCCTCCCCCCCTCGCTCTCTTTTCCTCCCCCCCTCGCTCTCTTTTCCTCCCCCCCTCGCTCTCTTTTCCCCCCCCTCGCTCTCTTTTCCTCCCCCCTCGCTCTCTTTTCCTCCCCCCTCGCTCTCTTTTCCTCCCCCCTCGCTCTCTTTTCCTCCCCCCTCGCTCGCTTTCTTTTCCTCCCCCCCCTCGCTCTCTTTTCCTCCCCCCTCGCTCGCTTTCTTTTCCTCCCCCCCCCTCGCTCTCTCTCTTTTCCCTCGCTCTCTCCTGGCATGGTCAGTACAGAAATCTCTCCATCGTGGAGGGGTGTGAGGGAGTAATAAACATGGAGTCCCTACTGTGTCTGTGTATTTATTTCTAATAAAGTATTTTTCTCTGTGTGGTCTTTTTTTTTTTAAACCCTTTGTTGGAGATTCTTAATGGCCAGGTCAACCTTGGCCTGACATTAAGAATCTCGGGCTTTATACCAGCGGGTAAAACATAGCTGGTATTAACCCCTTATTACCCAGCGTGCCACCTGCCACCAGGGCCACTGGAAGAGTTGGATACAGCACCAGAAGATGGCGCTTCTATGAAAGCGCCATTTTCTGGGGTGGCTGTGGACTGCAATTCGCAGCGGGGGGCCCAGAAAGCTTGGGCGCACCCTTCACTGCGGATTCCAATCCCCAGCTGCCTAGTTGTACCTAGCTGGACTCAAAAATTCGGCGAAGCCCATGTCATTTTTTTTTTTTTAATTATTTCATAAAAAAGGGCTTCTCTATATTTTTGGTTCCCAGCCGGGTACAACTAGGCAGCTGGGGGTTGGGGGCAGCCCGTAGCTGCCTGCTGTACCTGGCTAGCATACAAAAATATGGCGAAGCCCACGTCATTTTCTTAAAAACGTTTTCAGGGAAAAACCTTTATATAAAAAAAAAAATGCTTCCCTGCATTTCTATTGCCAGTGAAAGTAACACCAAGCAGCGGGGGCTAGCAGCCAGTAGCTGCTTTGGTTACCCTTAGCAATAGAAAATGCAGCGGGAGCCCACAAACAATGTGATTTTTTTTTTGTTTTTTTATTTTTAATGAATTTTTTTTAAAAAAAATCGGCATGGGCTTCGCCCATCGAGCACCAGAGCATTTTACTGCTCAATTCATCCCAAGTAATCAGATGACTCCAGTGTCGGCCGATTACTTGTTCTGTGTCCCCCTGCATCCATCGCAGCGTGTACGGGCTGTGAGGTCAGCAGAGTGGAGAGAGTGACATGCTCTGCTCTGACACATAGTGTGCTGCATGTCACTATCTTTCTCCACTCTGGCACTTGTTGTGCAGGTGACCGGATGCTACATGTCACTAACTGTCTCCACTATGGGACTTGTTGTGCAGGTGAGAGTGTATACAGTTGGTACTATGCAGCAGAAATCAAAGTGGGGCAGTTAGTGACATGTATCATCCGGTCACCTGCACAACAAGTCCCAGAGTGGAGACAGTGACATGCAGCACACTATGTGTCAGAGCAGAGCATGTCACCAACTTGCTCTGCTCTGTCACCTGCGGTGCTGCATGTCACGTTTTTGCCGCGATTTGGTGCCTTTTTTGCTGCGTTTTTGCTCACTGCGTTTTTAATCAGTGCACAATGCCATTAAAGATTGTTGATGAAAAAAAATAAAAAAGGTCTGATGTCATTTCCTTATTCAAAATGTTCATTGTATGCAGGAGAGCAGACAGCAGCTGCAGAACTACAAGGCTCAGCATCCTCCATCCAGGACTGTATGGAGTTTTTTTACCCAAAAAGAAAAAAAAAATGACGTGGGCTTCGCCATATTTTTGTATGCTAGCCGGGTACAGCAGGCAGGTACGGGCTGCCCCCAACCCCCAGCTGCCTATTTGTACCCGGCTGGGAACCAAAAATATAGAGAAGCCCTTTTTTTTTTTTTTTAATTATTTCATGAATTTCATGAAATAATTAAAAAAAAAAAATGACGTGAGCTTCGCCTAATTTTGGTGTCCAGCCGGGTACAACTAGGCAGCTGGGGATTGGAATCCACAGTGAAGGGTGCCCAAGCTTTCTGGGCACCCCCACTGCGAATTGCAGTCCGCAGCCACCCCAGAAAATGGCGCTTTCATAGAAGCGCCATCTTCTGGCGCTGTATCCAACTCTTCCAGCTGCCCAGCTGCTGGAAGGCATACCGATCAGATGTGTCAGGTTAAAGGACGTGAATCACATCACACATCAGCTGATTGTATAAAAGCCGATTATACAATCAGCTGATGCATCAGTAGAAAAAATAAATAAATAAATACGTCTATGCTGATTACCGGCAGCTCCTGCAGCGGAGTCTGATCCTGGCCCATCACGGCAGGAGCTGCCGGTAGTCAGCTGATGAAGTCCCCTGACGGCAGGATCAGCTGATAGCCGGCCGGGCGCGAAAAAGCCGGCGAGACGACGATCAGCTGATGCGTCAGGTGACTGCATCAGGTGATCCACGGCCAGGTCCTGCAAGCTTCGTGCATGCATCGGGGAGACTGCACACAGCCGAAGCGGCGGGACCGAGACAGGAGCTTGGAGCGGGCATGGCACCGGGACTCTGCAGACAGGTGAGTATGACATACACACACATACACACTCACACACACACTGTATATACACACACACTGTATATACGCGCACACATACACATACACTGTATATACGCGCACACACACTTTCTTCCCCTGGCTGTGTAGAGCTACTGCTGTCTCTGTGTAATTGATCTCAGTGCACATCCACTGGGAAGAGGCAGGGAGGAGGGTTTGGGTGGGAGCAGAGTGGGTGTATTAGACACAATGGGTGTGTTAGATAAGCCAGACACCGCCCTAGAGCCACAAAGAATTCTGGGACTTGTAGGAACTGAACACAGGAAGTCAGAGGAGAGATTAACCCCATCAGAGCTGGAGCCAGCAATGAGCATGTGCTGCTAGTGCACAATGAAAGGTAATTTTGCTGAAAAAACATAATAGATGTGTTGAGGGGCACATATTAGCAAGATTTATCAGAAAAAAAAATCAGTTTTGGTAACTGGACAACTTCTTTAACAGAATAACATATCAAATCCACACAATCAGGATATTATTATGCATAGCATACCATTATTTGAATATATGTAGAGATCTATTATCATTGTGCATGAACAATACAGGTCTAATTTCATCTTCATGAATAACAATGCTCCAGCTCATCAATGTTGCATCATTAGGGAACGGCTGCTGGAGACTGCGGTGTCTCAGATGGAGCGGCTGCACTTTCTCTAGTCCTGAATCCCATAGAAAACCTATGAGATCAGTTGAGTCGCCTTGTAGAGGCCATAACTCTGTACCCCAGAACCTCAATGGCGTGAGGGCCACCCTTCAAGAAGAGTGGGATGCCATGCCTCCGCAGATAATGACTACAGTTGGGAACTGCATGAAACATCATTGTCAAGGTATAATTCAGGCTCAAGGCCACATTACAAGTTAAGACATTTTGGGGAGTATATCCACCACTGGCATTGGCTTTTGTTTCAATAAATTGTGTGAGATGAGGAAATTGCCATCGCGTGCTTCTACTTACATGCCCTACTCTCATGATAAAATATCACTGTAGTGTTTTACATAAATTTCACCCAAAAGCAAAATATCCCCAACTTTTTGTGAGTAGTGTATACACCAGCAGTGCATCAAATTTACACAGCCAAAAACAGTTTCCCAATGTCAATGTATCTGTAAAACTCAGATCCTATACTATTGATCCATATGGGATCCAATTTTTTCTCACCTTTTAGACGTGAATCAGTGAATCTCTTCCAAATACGGAGACTAGTGCATGCTTCATTTTTTTTCCACACATATATTTGGTCCTTAGAAAAAAAAAATTCACACCACCATATTTTCAGTCTATCACTACCGCAATACCTGGACTTCCCACAATTCAGTTCAGCCAACGTTGGATCACTATAGAGTTCTGCATACTAAAATGTGCCTAAGTACTGGTCCTGTGGGGTGTTTTCATGGTCCGTATAAGGACTGCAGTGCCCGGTACTGACTGTGGGTCCTTCACCCCAAATAGAGACATATGAGACTGTAAGTTCAGGTTAGGAGACTGTTGTGGTCCTTGTATGGAAAATAAAATGTGCCTATGTGAAGTGGGCATAGTGCTGCATATATATGGCCATATTTGTTGGCAACAGCGGGAGGAGCAACTGTTTTTCCTCAAAAATGGGATCAAAATCAGAACCAACCTGATAAACTACAGTGAGTATTTGTGGATTTATTTAGATATATTCTGGGTTTTTGTTGCAAAGATTTTCCTCGACCAGTGTACCTGGTCCTGATTACTTAACCAGCCAACTAGCCAAATTGAAATTGCATTCAGATGGCTTGGCAGCACGGTTCACTTGGCCTTTGGTAATACATTTTGTTCACACGTCATAAATTGCTCAATGCAAAAAAATAAGAGACGTCATTGTCTCCCTTACACCTTCAGAGCTTAAGAGGATGATTCATCAAGCCGGTTTTTAATAGAATTCTGGGAAAAATAAAATTTGTACTGGTAAGCAATTTTTATGCCACTAGTGAATGCGGAAAAATGTTATGATGTTTTTTGTTCTTTTGACACCACTTTTTGAAAAACTGTTAGAACTTAATCATGAATGCAGCTGATAAACTCATTCAAATTAAAGAATGGACGTCTAGAACTCCAATAATGTGAACAAGGTGCAAAACCTATAACTATACAATAGGATAAAGAGTTGCACACCAGTCACAATGTTTAGGGAAGTGATGAAAAGCAAAACTGCTATGGGAATACTAGACTGAAAAATGCAATGAACTATCTGAAAAAATGAAAATGGAATATGCATAACTGCTATGAATAATATGAATACAAGAGATGTTTAGCCATTGTATTAATCAATGCAAAAGAGCCCTAAAACCATGCCAAGGTAATCTCTAATTTTAGGGTCCCTAACCTATCTGTAACCTCACCTGCAGGTAACAAACTTGCTCTGTATGGGAAGCGCATTCAAGTTGCAACAAAAACCAACTCTAGTCAACTGGAGTAAAGTTCTTGCTTTGGCGCAAAATTCAGTGAGGTGTGCGCCTTGTAATGAATTTAGTGCATTTTTGGTGTACTCTTCATCAGGACTGGAGCACAATATGTCAGACATGATGAATCGGGGATCTCCAGTGTCTAAACATCTAGCAAGATGTATTCTTATAAGATTGTCATATTGAAGGCACTCTATACATTGGTAGTGGACACAGTGAAAAAGCACTTGATAATTTAAATCCGACATTGATAGTCTTTATTTTCTTTTGTGATCTGGTTTTTGTTTCCAATTAGTATGTTTTTCTACATTCTTTTAACTGTGTGTGACCTTGGGGTTGTCCAACTAAGTACTAACAAGACTCAAAGAACTGTAATACTCTAGCCACATTCACCTTAGGAGGCGGTAGTCTACAGATGCTCACTGACGTTTAAGGGATTTTTTTTTTCTCGGGATGCCATGTGGCCTGCACAGAAAGGGGGAGGAGGTGAGCTGTGATCTTATTGTGACTGGTGGATTTTGTTAAATCTGTATGTAGGCATTATTTTCATATGTAATCCTGCCTGTACTGATAATGAGAGGGTTGATGAACATTAACATCTGTGGGACAAAAAAAACTTTAGATATCATGATTATATATACTGTAAATATATAATCTTTTTATTTTTTAAAAAAAAGCTAGTGACCTGAACAATGTAGAAAAATTTCCCAAAATTTGTAAAAGCCTGTTAAGTTTACAAATTCAGTTGATCATTTTTTGAAGACCTACTCCCTTTAGAGGGAATCTGGCAGCTGATCCATGCACGGATTCACAGGCAGTGTGTATCACATGCTGACTACATGAGTTCAGCCATGTATGTTTGACTCTGGAACGCTGTAAAGTTTCAGACAAAAATATACTTTTACAGCTGCCATCATCGGCGGCATTGCCCCACCCACTGCCAGTGATTGACAGGTCTTCTCCCTATACACTCATGCACGGAGAGACTGGTCACTCATGGAAAGTGCGTAGGTAAGGATGGTTGACCTCAGGGAGATCAACATCCAACACCGCAGAGACACCATCACGTGTTTCTCAACGCAGTGACACTAGAACAAGGCCCCCTGGGAAAATATGCAAAACAAGAATGCCGCGGAGACACCATCACATGTTTCTCAACGCTGGCAGGAAACTAGCCAGGTCTTTCACCGGGAAGGAACAACCACGGGAAGGGCAGTCTCCAATCAAGGAAACCGCCTATACCATATTATATGGTATAGGCGGTTTCCTTGACCGGAGACTGCCCTTCCCGTGGTTGTTCCTTCCCGGTGAAAGACCTGGCTAGTTTCCTGCCAGCGTTGAGAAACATGTGATGGTGTCTCCGCGGTATTCTTGTTTTTACTCATGGAAAGTGGGCGACAGAAGCCGCCAGGGACCTGCCTATCCAACTAGCCGGTGTGGCTCAGTCTCCGGCTTTTAAAGTTTCTCTTAACAGTCGCAGTGTTCCAGAGTCAGACGCATCTGCCTGAAATGATACAGCCAGTGCCTGATTGATGCCGCCTGAGGATCGGTCCGCATGTACCAGCTGTCAGGTCCAGTCTTCTAACTATACAATGTGGATCTGGTAAATGCAGTGATCAGTCACAGTCCTTCCATACACCACCTCCTTAATGCAGGATACATATATACATTTGACAATGAGAATTTCCTGTATAAATCTGATGTTTATTAGGACACGTGTCATTCGGACGCCTCCATCTGGTTTTGTTGTTTTCCCAGTTGTGCACATCAATTACACAGCCCACTAAATTATGAATGGAAATGACTATTAAAGGCCAGACTCTGCCTACCATGTACTGCTGCCTCCTCTCCCCTGTGTACTAGCCGTAAATTACTCCATGTGTTTTCTGCATCATATCTATTAGAGAGAATTTCTATAATTTATAAGTTTGATATGTCTAATGGGTTTAACGTATCTGTAGTTTCTTCTTCTCTTGTCCATTTCCTTTATGTCTTTACTGTGTATGTAGTTCCTATAACATTTGTGACTGAGCGCTAACCATAGGCACAGCTCCTTGTGAGGGTATACTCATAGAATGGCATCAGTGCTGCACATTTCCCAAATGTATATGACCAGCGCCACTTTTGTCCTTGGCCTTTATTTGGCAATGCAGCTCATTCCCACTCCAGGGACTCGAGCTTACCGGCCATACCTGATTCAAGCAAAGGGTAAGAGGAGCACAATGGCAGAACGCCTGTGACATGCCGCTGCACAGTGCACATTCTGCTGCCTCTCCTGGGCATTTTATGTTCATCCTCCTTTTTAGCTGGATCATTTATGCCCAGACATATACGGTAGGTCTTTAACCCAGATAGAGGTATTTAAGTTAGGGTCCCACTATATTGAGATCACACTGCCGTTGGTTACTGCACTAACATGTATTGGCCAATACATAAGCTAAGTATCTTTTTTTTCAAATATCCCTATTGCTCTAATGCAATACCAGAGTTCCCTTATTCATTGTTAGCATTCTAGAGTGCTGCTGTATATATTTTGTAGTTGTATTGTGTTTTCAGCTAGCACCTGTTCACACCTGTTGGATGTGCGTGTCAGTCTCTTTTGATATGTTCTTTCTGGTAGTTTTCCACCCATTGTTGTGCTAGAAATATGCTCCCTATCATGCCCTGCTGCTTGTGCCATAGCAATATCACCCAGTCAGAGCTGCAGTGCAAATCATGGAGTAAGGATCGGGAAGGGGTGTAAGCCTGTGAGACAGGAGTGGGATTTAAGGTCTTTTAGTTAAGCTTTGCCTAATGCAGCACATCTGATGTGTAGGCCAACAGCAGCCGACATGAAAGATCTATACCACAGTCCATATTTCTGCCAGGGAAGAGTAGTCTGCCCATAAATGTTGGCATAAGTTCCCTTTCTCATGAATGTTCAGCCTTGTAACGTGTGAATTGGGCCACAACCATCAGACTAGAGAG
Organism: Anomaloglossus baeobatrachus; assembly: GCF_048569485.1. Lineage (NCBI taxonomy): Eukaryota > Metazoa > Chordata > Amphibia > Anura > Aromobatidae > Anomaloglossus > Anomaloglossus baeobatrachus. Next base: position 122,697,810 of record NC_134359.1, on the reverse strand, counting down.
AAGTATTCGGGTATGTACACATGTTTTTGTTCCGCCAGTGAAGCTGCTTCAGGGAGACACTGCCAGGCTTTTTCCTCGAGGTTTATCTGGTGGTTTCGCTGTTGATTATTGTGCTGCCGGTGTCTTTTCACTTTATTATTAAACCATAGTGGTGAGTTTGTCACTTTTTAAAGAGCACCAATCACCATGATTTTCCTATATAAACTAAATCCAGTGCTATACTGGTACTATCATGCTGATTCTAAACTTGCCTGTATTTCAGAATCTATACATCTGATCTCACAACTACAGGTAAGTAAAGTTTGTGCAATACACTGTTATTTGATGAGAGGTGCAACGGAATATTTAATAGGTGGATTGGGTTTTCTAGTTATTCCCGCCCCTGTCTGCCTGCCTGTCCTTCCTCTCCCTTGTCTCTGTTATTACAGGGGGAGGAAGGACAGGCAGACAGGGGTGGGAGTAACTAGCAAAACCCAACCCACCTATTAGATATTCTGTAGCTGCTATCAGTCAAATAAGTGTATTTCACAAGCTTTACTTGGCTATATCTCAGAAACTATACATCCGATCTCACAACTAAAGGTAATGTATAGAATCAGCATGAAAGCGCCAGTATAGCAATGGCTTTAGTTTATATAGGAAAATCCTGGAGGTTGATGCTCTTTTACCACTTAGCAATTTTTAAACACTGAAACAAAACACTGAACATGTGCACAGCAAAGTTGTTTTTACATTACTGTTCACCATGTTCATTTTTAACCACACTTTTGCAGTCTTTTTTCAGTGTTCCAAGCAGAGTGCGCCTGAAAAAGACACAGTGCACAGGTACCCTTTGGATTTTTTTTATCGGGTGAACCTGAAGATTTTTAAATGGAAAAAACGAAATACTCAGTGCTCAGCCCAGTGTGACCCGCTTGCAGTGTCTGAATGGCACACACTGGAGGTAAAACAGCGTGATCGGAGGTAGTGTGCACCAAAGAAAAATAAATTAAATAAATAGAAAATTCCTGCCCACCCCCAGAAGTGATCTGTTTATGGCTGGCTGTTTGTTGGCGGAGACCCAAACTGCCCAATCCGTTATTTCCATTGGGGTTCAGGTCAAGTCCGGGTCCCAAACTGGACTTTATCTAAAGTCCGGCTGAAGCCGCCAGACCAAACTTCCACAGGTCTGCTCATCTCAGGAAACAGACATTAATTTTTTTTTATGAAGGCGCTTTTATTTGTTTTTTTTTGTGATCATTTCTCAACAGTATTCTGATGGTTTTTGCGGGTGCAGTTTTTTTTGGGTTTTTTTTGGGGGGGGGGGGGAATGGGGGGATATTCCCAAGGTTTTTGTAACTTCTTTTGTGCTGTCATTTTCCAATAATGTGTTTTTTCATGCCATTGAAAATTAATGAAAAATCCTCTAGCGTTTTTTAAGCAAAAAATGATGGCAAAATGCTCCAAGACTCCCGGTGGTCTTTTTAGCTTTCCTGTTGACATTTACTGAAAATTATATAGCATTTTCCTAGTGAAAAATGGCAAGAGAATGGATATGTCAACTTCTGGCATTTTTTTTAGAAGCCTAAAACTGTTAAGACAATGGATGGGCTGACTGTATACATAGCAAGTAATTTTTACATAAATATTCATTTGTTATGCATTGTCTGATAGGTTGTACAGGCAGTTTTAGCTCAATAGACGACCCTAATAGGTGATATGAACAGGAGTGTTTTATATATATATATATATATATATATATATATATATATAATATAAATATATATATATATATATATATATATAATATAAATATAAATAAATTTATTATAATATTTTATAAAAACAGCCCTTGAGGAATATATGCAGATAGCAAAAGGATGGTGATTGTTTCAAATTATTTTTACTATATAACAAAAATGTAGATAAATTCTACTTTTTACCCTGGAAGAATTGTAATAGACGCCGAGAGATCTGCGATCGGGTGAACTGTGGTTTACGAAGTCAATGTTTTATATAGTATATAATAAAGTGCTTACAATAAATCAATTTAGCAACAAGTAGACGTAATAAAAGCTGAAGGAAAAGGTCGGAGTTCTCCTAGGCATTAGGGATTTTCTTGTTTTTGTAATTGGTCAGAACACAGAATATCTGCCCCATAGACGGGGGCTGTCAGCGGTGAGAAGCAGTGTATGCTGGGTATAGTCACTAGTGTGTTGCATTAGTCTGTAGAATCTTTTAGGCCACAATGCGGTGGCTGTGATTTTCATTGTATGTACAAATCCGGACCGCTGCTCGTCAGTGTTTTGGATCCTATTCTCATCAGTGTTTGGTCAGTGTCCGTTTTTACCATCAGTGGTTTTCACTTATGAAAAATCCCTTATTTCCAACTCGTTTCCTATACATTAGTGTTAATCACAGAGGGCACACGGACTGTTCACGGACGCCACCCCTGATTTTCACAGTCCCCTCATGTAGGGATAAATTTGATCCATGACTTGGATCAAAAATGGATTTGTCTCAGTGATTTGTTTTGTGGAAGCAAAAAACAAAATGTGCAAAAAGCACAGTAGACTATAATGGGAACATGCTGTATACATGACAAGCTGGGGTAGAGCACTACGTGGATGTCTGAGTAACGTGAAGAATGGAAACTACTTTCTAAACTATGCCGCCATGTCCTGTGATTGCCATGCAGCAGTGCAGGACGGTAGGAGCCGGGAACCTGAGGCCGGGCTTCACTCCGCACTAGATGACACGGACAGATAAGAGAACATGAGCCGTGTTTGTTGCACGATTGTCAGGAAGATAGACGGGCACTCTTACTTTTATTGAATGGTGGTCACCAGATGGCTGCCTACGCTCTTTAATATTTTATTTTGCTTGGAAGCTGATTCACTCAGGCAGACGCCTTTTTAATGCTCATTTCTTTATCTAAGAAGTAGATTAATTAACTTTTCATAAGAAGCAGAGTAAGGCATGTACACCATGGGCTGAGTTATGAAATCCATTTTGCTTGATATTGTCTGCAGTTTGTTGTTGTGTTTTGTTTTTTTTTCCTTTTATCAGCTCAGGATTTTTTAGGTATTAGTCTGTTAGCACAGAATGACTGTTCAAGCCAAGCACAGGCGCTCGGTGCATCATGGTGTGGCCGGACATTTCAGTGCACCTATCCACCTGCTTATGTTCCCGCCATCTCCATCCTCTCCTCTTTTGTGATTGTCAGTTCTGGCTTCATAGAACCAGAGAAGGGTGAAGGTACAGGGAAAACAAGCAGGGGGAAAGTTGAATTTAAATATTTAGCCACAAAACGATACACAGAGTGTTTTGGTTTGAACAGTCTTTGCATACTGAGGCCCTTTAAATAGATAACTGGCTATTTGTGAGACTTCTTACTTCCACTCCTTATATCAGAGAGTGCGTATATGCATGTGCGTGTCTGTTTTTTAGCCACGTTATAGTTAAAGGAGAGCTGTAACATGGATTCCTGTATAACATCCTTTTGAAGCAGGAGGCATAAAGAAGCAAAAACAAAGATAAACCTATTAAAATAAATTATTTAAAGGGAACCTGTCACCATTTTTTTTGCCCTATCAGCTGCGGCCACCACCAGTGGGCTCTTATATACAGTATTCTAACATGCTGTATATAAGAGCCTAGTCCGCTGTGTAGAACATAAAAAACACTTTATAATACTCACCTAAACCTGTCACTGCGGTGCATGTGGCTCCAATGGGCGTCTTCATCCTCCAATTATGGCGCCTCCTCTTTCGGCCATCTTCGTCCTCCTTCTGAAGCCTGTGTGCATGACGTGTGTACGTCATACACACTCGCCGATCCCGCGCATGCGCATTACAATACTTTGATCTGCCCTGCACAGGGCAGATCAAAGTGTGCCTGCTCAGGACCTGAATGCCAGCGAGGTGTGTATGACGTAGGACGTGATAGAGGACAAAGATTGCCGAAAGAGGAGACGCCGGCACCGGAGGACGAAGACGCCCATTTGACCCACATCCACCGCAGCGACCATTTAGGTGAGTATTATAAAGTGTTTTTTATGTTCTACACAGCGGTCTGGGCTCATATATACAGCATGTTAGAATGCTGTATATAAGAGCCCACTGGTGGGCAAAAAACTGGTGACAGGTTCCCTTTTAAAGGGTTTGACTGTTTCTTGTAAAGCCCCTGGTATATTTGACTGCAGTGACAATGCCGGAAACTTATATTTGTATTATTCCTTATTGATAAGGTAAGAATTCTGCCTTGGTGGGAACATGAACTGATACCAAAGAAATGTATCTTTTCTAAAGCTGGGGTCACACTAAACGACAGCGACAACGACGTAGCTGTTACGTCACCATTTTCTGTGACGTTGCAGCGACCTTGTAAGTCGCTGTTATGATCGCTGCTTAGCTGTCAAACACAGCAGCCGAAGCAGTGATCATAACGACACGCGTCGCTGTGCTGCAACATGTGCAGAGAGCAGGGAGCCGCGCACACTGAGTGCTGGCTCCCTGCTCTCCTAGCTACAGTACACATCGGGTTAATTACACGACGTGTACTGCAGCTACATGTGCAGAGAGCAGGAGCCGGCGCTGGCAGCGTGAGCGCGGCAGAGGCTGGTAACGAAGGTAAATATCGGGTAACCACCTTGGTTACCCGATGTTTACCTTGGTTACAGCTTACCGCAGCTGCCAGATGCCGGCTCCTGCTCCCTGCTCGCTTCATTTCGTCGCTCTCTCGCTGTCACACACAGCGATCTGTGCGTCACAGCAGGAGAGCGACGACGAAAAAATGAAGCTGGACATTCAGCAACGAGCGGCGACCTCACAGCAGGGGCCAGGTCGTTGCTGGATGTCACACACAGCGACGGGACGTCGCTGCAACGTCACAGAAAATGGTGACGTAGCAGCGACGTCGTTGTCGCTGTGTGTGACACCACCTTAAGCCTTGGGATAAGTCACATCAAGATACAATGAGCTTGATCTGATCATCTGCGTCTTCTCTAGGATGGACAACTCGTAAAATCACTTTACATCACATTATGCATACTTTTTATGAAGTGCCAAGACCTGTCCATAAGACAATTCGGAAAAATGTGACCCTTTTCTAGGAATAAGGCTTATCTGGAATTTTCTATAGTCTAATTCCTGACTAAGCTCATTAGACCTGATATAATAATCTCAAGCTGAACTGATAAATGATGACATTGAAAATGTGCAGATCTCCTAGATTCAATTAAATGGTGGTTATTCAACTGGGAGAATCTGAAGATAATCAGCCGCTGCTGGATTAATGCGGCTCTAAATCTGGCAGCATAGATGTTTAATGAGGAAATACCGTAATAAGACTGCTAAGGAACTGGGCACCTTAACCTTACAATAATTAGTGGGGTCATTTTAAGGGGTTGTTTAGGATTAGATTTCGCTCACATTAAGGCCTTCAACACACTTCTGTGCCGCCAGTACGTGTTTGGTACGTTTTTACACGTACCGGCGGCTCGAGCACACATGCACCAATGTTACCCTATGGTAACAGGCACACACACATAAAGCCATACAGAACGCGTGTCCGTGTGGATTGTACGTGTGCGTTTTTCCACACGGCTGATATGTCCGCGTTTCTCCGGCATCACGCAGACACGGACCCGCTAAAGTCAATGGGTCCGTGCCTACACGCACGTGTCACGTTGCATGTACGTGTGCTATCCTTACCGTCCATGTGCGTTTTTAATCCAAACATCACCTCCACTTGTTTCCAATCCAACAGGTCAATTAAGCTCATTATGTCTGGCGCCAAAACCTCATATCCTGCCTCACTTGCTCTCAGGACTGCAGCTGTTCAACATATAAACGGACTGAATCATGCATACACGGACATTCAACACGCACGAACGTCGAGCATACGCTGTCACATGGATGTCACACGTACCGGCGAAACGGACATCAAAAACTGAACCCTGACTCGAAAAACTGAATGCGAGATACGCACATGTTTTTTTGCGGAAGTGTGTTGCAGGCCTAAGTAAAAGACCTAGAAGTACAAAGCAAGGATTCAACCCCCCAAAAAAACTTAAGACATGTTCAATTCTGTGTTGTAGTAGCGTCATAATGAGTAGATTTGTTGTCATTGGTTTTCTCCTTAGCACAAAGGAATATTTCTTCGTGTCTCGGAAGTCCGCATTCAGCCTACAGACACTGGTTACATTTCTGGAGACAATATGTTGTCCTTGATCGGCAGAACCTTGGGGTTTACGGTCATGGATTGCAGATATTTAACTTGATACTTTGTACAGAATAACAGAAGTACACAAATATCTTGAAGGATTTCATGTGTAATATATTAGCAGTATTTCATATAACTCTAACGAGAAGTTTCCAAAACTTGGTCTTCTTTTTCTTTTTTCCAAGGTTGTTGCACTGTTTTACCGAAGAACACTACAATGGATTCTGTGTCTTCCTCTCATGAATCATTTTCGAATCCCTCTATTCAATTTTTGTTAACCTTGTTAATAATCTGTGTATTAGTGTTAAATTTGTGTGCACATTTACTGTAAAGATGCATGGCCTATATTACTCCCCCGCCTGTCTTATATATTTTGCACCCTGAAATATATGCACTGATCAGCCATAGGATAAAACCACTGACAAGTAACCTTGATTATCTCTTTACACTGGGATATAGGAGGCAATGACTCAATACATTTTTCACATTTAATAGCTTCGAAGAAGTAAAAACGCAAGCTTAAAGGGGCTATTTTTTTTTAATTTTATTTTTTTTACTTTGATTTTTGCAATTGTTTCACTAAACATTTAGCACACTTCAACTTTTACAGGCTTTGACCCCGATTCTTCAAAGCAATTTCTCCAGAATTAAATTGCTGTGAAAAGTCTCAAAATTTTGACACAGCTCAGAGGTGTGCAAAACTTTTGCAACTGGTGTTTTTACAATACTTTTTTTCCTTACCTTTCCCGAAAATGAGTGCATGACTTTAGAAATTTTACACTCAGCAGACGCTCCTGGTTCATGAAGAAGCAAGTACCCCTTCATGAATCAGGAGAATCTGACTCCACGGCACCCCCTCATCAAGACCGGTGAGCAAATTACTCATCTGGATGAATCTGGGCATTGGAAACTCAACTTTGATGTTATCTGTGATCATAAGTGGTGCAAAATTGTTAATAAAAGGTTATGTAAGAATAACATTTTCTCCAAAAGATTTGCAAACACTTTAAGGATCTGAGTGACTTTGAGTGGGCCACATTGTAATGAATGGAGAGACGCCTGTGGGTTTTTCCTTAACATGCATTCATTAGTCCATGCCAACGTGATCCAAGGAATGAAAAATGATGAACCAGTAACTTGGTCATTTAAGACAAATGGGGAGTAAAGAAGGAAGGTGCTAGAACACAGGGCACCACATAGTGCTGCTTAGCCACAGGTCGGAGTGCCCATGCTGACCCCAAGGATGGTTTGTTGCAGGAGGTGTCCTACACAATATTAGGTGATTTTAATGTTATGGCTGATCAGTCTTGCTAATATTATTTCATAAAGAAAAGTTTAATGTATGCATCTTTACCATTAAACTTTTTATTCTCTTTCCACAGGAGGAACAAGCTGCTAAGATAAAGGCAGAGAAGATTCGAATAGCATTAGAAAAAATTAAAGAAGCTCAAGTTAAAAAGGTACAAGACCCCAAGTAGAAGTAATGGCGGGCACAAAGACGATAGTCAGAAAAGGCTGAATTCTTATCTAATGGAAAATCACATTGAGGGTTGTAATTAGTGATGAGCGAGCACTACCATGCTCGGGTGCTCGTAATGTTCTGTTAGATGCTCATGAATCGAATACCCAAGTATAATGGAAAGCAATGGGGAGCTCAAGCAATTTTCCCCATTGTCCCCCATTGACTTTCATTATGCTCGAGCACTTGAGTCGTGCCGATCCGAGCATCCAACTGAATGTTAAGAGTACCGAGCTCCAGTGGATGGTAGTGCTTGCTCATCACTAGTTACTAGTACCGAGCTCCCGAGCATGGTAGTGCTGAGTCATCACTAGTTACTAGTACCGAGCTCCCGAGCATGGTAGTGCTGAGTCATCACTAGTTACTAGTACCGAGCTCCCGAGCATGGTAGTGCTTACTCATTACGATTACAAAGCTTCCGAGAAAGGTAGTGCTCACTCATCGCTAGTTACGAATACCTAGCTCCCGAGCACTAGCATCACTAGTTGTAATGTATAATTAGACTGACGACGATTGAACTTAGGTGGAAACAGAGGCCTGTCAATCAAATGACTGTAACTAGAACGATAAAGGGTTATTCCCTTACATAACCCATTACATTAATTTTCTGAGGGACTGCTGAATAGCTGAGCGCTTTACTCTATATCTAGCAGTCCCATACATTTGATATAAGCAGTGACGGCAATCACTCCATTCCAGTGAGGCACTTCAGAGCTCTGTTCTCGGAATCAGTAGGGGTTTCAGCAGTGGGAACCTCAGCAATTGGAAAGCTAATACTATCTTTCTTTCAATCAGTGCCAGGGGGCGGTTACTGCTGCCTCTCACTATACACGGAGTGATGACTGAACCCGTGCCGGCGCTGCCCCTATGACTGAAACTTGCACTCTGCTGGGAGGAATGAAGTTTTTTCCTCCCAGCAGTGCGGCTCTCAGCACAGACACTGGGCATCTTCATAATTCTATTAACCTGCAGATAAACCCCATATCCGCAGGTTAATAGCGTTTTTCCATGACCGATTTCCTGCAAAAATGGAAGCGCCTGGATCTTTTTGTTTGCACTTTTACTGATTTCATGCTTTTCACAGCTGGTGATCCGAGTGCACATGTCAGATGACAGCTCCAAGACCATGATGGTGGACGAGAGACAAACGGTACGACAGGTGCTGGACAATTTGATGGACAAGTCGCACTGTGGATACAGCCTGGATTGGTCACTAGTGGAAACTATTTCTGAGCTACAAATGGGTTAGTAGATCAGTTCCATCGAATTATATATATGCAGATTAAAGAAAAGAAACCTCCAAAGAATCAAGAAGGAATATTATGGGACCCGTTCCAGTAAATGGTGCCTCGTCACATTTTTTTAAAAAAAAATTCTGGAACAGCCAGGCCATCCAAAAAAAAAAAAGAGACCGTGTCCTATTTCGATCCATATTGCAGATCAAACTCTCCAATGAACGTCACTGTCATTGTGAAATGAGCAAAGAGAAAATGAATGTCATTCGTGTGCTGTCTGTATTTTACTGTTTAAGGCCCTGTGCGCACTTACCGTTTTTTCCGGCGGATTTCCTGCGGTTTTGCTGCATGTTTCGCTGCAGAAAATGTTCATAACATCTCTGCAGTGATTCACTAGCAAAACCTATGGGAAAAAAAATCCCTTGCGCACTAGGCGGAATTTGACAGCTGCATGTTTTGCTGTGGGATTCCCGCAGCAAAAACAATTGCATGTCAATTCTTTTCCGCACATCACTGCGGCATTTCACTCCATTGACTGCCATGTAATCGTGAAATCCCGCAGGGAATAACGCAGGCAGCAAATTCTGTGGGGTTCACTGCGTTTTCCTGCGTTATTTCCTGCGGTATTTCGCAGTTTACCTGCGGTAATGTACATCGCTTGCCTGCGGTTTTGCAGGGAAGTGATGTCATTATGACAGGAAGAGGAAGCTGAGCAGAGAGTAAACACACACACGACACACACAGACATAGAGCACAGACATATAGAACACACATAGAAATCAAACGGAAATATAGAAAACAAAACACGTGGGCTCCGCTGTATATTTACCGTCCAGTTGAGGTAAGCACACAGCGGCAGCCCGGTATTATCAGGCTGGGGAGGGAGAGAGGCAGGGTTAATGTCCCTCGCCTCCCTCCCACCTCCCGCAGCCGAGAATATCAGCCGCAGCTGCCCCGGGACTGTCGCATGCATTATGCGGCAGTACCGGAGTGTCCCCGGCTCTTCCTGCTGCCGTGATGCAATGGCAGTCAGGGTAATACAAGGAGTTAATGGCGGCGGATCACCGCCATTAACTCCAGGCTTGATCATGGCAGCGTCTATGAGACAGCTGACATGATCAACCCGTAAGTAAAGTGAAAAACCACAGACACCGAAAAATACTTTATTTTAAACAAAACGCAAATAAGCCTCGTTCACCCTTTTATTAACCCCTCCCGAAACAAAGCTCCAACGTAATCCACAGCTCCGGCGTAATCCACAGGTCCTGCGCTGCTTACATCCAGCCGCGACTGACACACAGCGCTGAATGAATGCAGCCTCGCAGCAGACAGCAGAGGTAATTACCGGTCATTTCCCACGGCCGGTAATGTGAACTCACTGCCGACCGTGAGAAATGCAGCGATCTGTCCTCTATCTATCTATCCCTCTTATCTATTCTTCTATCTGTCTCTTTATCTATCTAGCTACTATCTATCTCAGAAGGAAATGATTTTTTTTTTTGATTTTTTTTTTTTCAATGTGCTTTATTGCATTGAATGCAATAAAGCACATGTACCAACCCGCACGCGGCAAAACCGCGGCAAACCGCATGCGGTTTTCGGGTGCGGTTTGCCGCGGTTTTTTACCGCGGGTGCGGTAATCTTTCAATGCCTGCGGAATTTTCTTGAGAAAATTCCATTTTCCAGTGCGCACATAGCCTAGAGCACCATGCCAGCCATTTTGTTTTTTATTTCAGTGCTGGCGTGGTGCTTTAAATGCAAGTCCGCTTCTCCCATCCTATACTTATCTGGTGCCATCTTCATCTTTCTCCAGCCTCGATCACCAATATTTTGTGACCGGACGGCAGCTCCAGTGTAACATGCAGCGCACTGGAGTTCACAACACTGTACATCTCTATGGGAGCCTCATTCTGGCCTTGTTCTGGCTCTCATAGATTTGCATTGAGCGCGTGTGATGTAACTTCTGACTTTCCGCCAGTCAGACGTTACTGGCACCAGGTGGCGCCACAGCACCAAAAACAATGAAGCATTTGAAGGCCAGTATAATACAGGAGGCTTATATTTAAAGCACCACTCCAGTGGTTCCGAAATCTCATAGCTCACAATCTAAATTCCCTATCTGTTTGTCTTTTGAGTGTTGGGAGGAAATCGGAGAACCCAAAGGAAAACCACGCAAACACGGGGAGAACATACAAACTCCTTCCAGATGTTGTCCTTGGTGGGATTTGTACCCAGGACGCAGCCGCTGAAAGACTGCAGTGCTAACCACTGAGCCAACATACTGCCCTGCCCCCAGACATGTTATTGATTAGTGATGAGTAAGCACAACCATGCTCGGGTGCTCTGTACTTGGACACAGCAGTCGGAGGCTCGGATGGGCACCACTTGAATACTCGAGTATAATGGAAGTCAATAGGTAAGTTGAGCATTTTTCTGAAAGATTTCTCAGAAAAATGCTCCAATTCTTCATTGACTTCCAGTATACTCAGGTACTCAAGTGGTGCTCATCCGAGCCTCCAATTGCTGGTTCCAAGTACAGAGCACCCGAGCATGGTTGTGCTCACTCATAGCTATTAATGGCGTGGGAAAAAGAGTGTGATTTGTTAAAGATGGGAGTGTTTGCAAAAAAAAAAAAAAAATGTTGCCTGTTTGGCTCCCTTAGTGTCATTGTCACTTATAGCAGCCTTTCTGATCACTGCTTTCATTTTAAAGGCTACCTGTCAGGTGCAATATGCACCCAGAACTACAAGCAGTTCTGGGTGCACACTGCTAATCCTTGCCTAAGGCTATGTGCGCACGGTGCGTTTTTGGGCTCAAAACTGCATGACTTTGCTTCCCCAGCAAAGTCTGAGTTTTAATTTTTGCGCTGTCCGCACACGTCAATTCTTTCCTGCGTTTTTCTGCGTTTTCCCCCCATGCAATGCATTGGAAAAACACAGCAAAACCCAGCCAAAAATGCACCAAAACACGATTAAAAAGAAAAAGTATTTCTAAAGATCTTTTACCATATGCTAATGAGCGAGGGGACTAGTCCCCTGGCAATTCGCCCCCATTAGCATGTTAGTACACCCCTGTGGGCATACTAACATGCTAATGAATACGCAGCGTCAGAGGATGATCTCACTCACCTCTCCGCCACCATTGCCGTCCGACACTGGATTTTGCCTCAGTGCGCATGACCCCGGAGTGTGGGTCATGCGCACGATGAAGCCGGGTGTACACGTCCTGGCTTCAAACTGAAGTAGTGCGCATGAGCCAAACTTCGGGGTCATGCGCAATGAGCCGAAATCCCCCGTCGGACGGGATGGCGGCGGAGAGGTGAGTGAGAACATCCTGTGACGCTGCACATTGATTAGCATGTTAGGACGTCCACAGGGTCGTACTAACATGCTAATAGGGCTGACTAGCCAGGGAAACTAACGCCCAGGGAACTAGTGCCCACGCTCATTAGCATCTCTTTATCTATGCTAGTGTATACAGGGACGGTTAGGCAGGGATTAGCAATATGCACCCAGAACTGCTCTTGCTTCTTGGTGCATACTGCACCTTACAGGTTCCCTTTAAATCTCTAAACGTTCTGACTGCTATAGGCAACACTGACATTTGACATTTTTTACTCCAGTTTTTAGCCTTGTGAACCTTTTATGTACTATTGTTTTTGTCAGGATCATCATTTAAACACTCACTGATTTTGTAGAAAATTTGGGAAGGACAAGATGGCGACTGCGTTCAATTTCCAAGCATGTGATCTTCCATAGCGGGGTCCAATAAAAATCTTGTACTTAGAGATTTTAGGTTTCTGTAATTTTTATTTCTTTTATTCATTAAAATAGTGGAACAGGTTCTATAATCCTAATAAAATGGCTTCATTTCCCCTATAATCCATAAAAGATGTAATTAGCAAAAAACAGCAAAGTCTCAGTCCGTGTCTCGCGCTTCATTATATTAACTTGCCAAAGCTTTTCAGACCCGTTCGTTAATCCTCGTCCCCTGCAGAATGCGCTGTTGTCTGACTGGATCGTGCAGTATTAATTGGGATTTTTCTTTGTATAGTCATTTTTCACATTAGACCTTCAATACATGTTCGGCATACACTTAATTTAGTCCAGAGGTGAGTTGCAGTTTTTTTTTTTTGTTTGTTTTTTAATGCAACCTTACACCATTCAATAGCTTTAAGTAATAACCATATCTGGCCGTTTTTATCATCTCAATATGTCATAATCACCATTTTCTCGCTCTGTGTTCCTTCCAGATCGTATCTTTGAAGATCATGAAAATTTAGTTGAGAACTTATTAAACTGGACTCGGGACAGCCAGAACAAGCTGATGTTTGTGGAACGCATCGAGAAGTACGCGCTGTTCAAAAATCCACAAGTAAGAGATCTCCCACTGCGGGGTATACAGGGCACCCGGCATTTATTATTGCATTGGCTCCTTCAAAAAAAATACTTCATAAAATAAATCACTTCCTCGATCAATCCCCTATTATGATGGATGACCACTTCAGATTCGGCTGACTGTCCCTGGATGAGTGTCTGCCTCTCCGACTAATCGAGATGATCTATATATGGAGCATGCTATAATGTAATGGTTTTGGGCTTTATTCCTACTAGACTACTATATAATATAAAGGTACTAAGGGATTTATTGGAAATGTCACTAGGAGGTTGATATAAATCGTTCATAAATTACGTGGGTAAATATCAATTAATATTTCCTTTTAATATCTTAACGTTAATTGACGTACATATCTGACACTGCGGATTAGGTAGAGGGGGCGTAGGGGCTTACCTCTCTCCATGCTGCAGATGCCATCTTTATGACATAGCTGTTATGTGTCCAGAGCTGAGCTCCAATCGCTGCTGTTAACCATTTAAATTCCACTGCCAATCTGCCAGCTGCGTATAAATTCCGTCATTGCCGGTGCTCATGCAGATTGGCTCCCATCAACCCCAACAGTGCGATCACAGGGCACAGACCATGGCAGGTGCTGAAGGTACTCCTGTGAAGCTGAGCTTAGGAAGAGACTACAATATTAACTATATGCTGACATACTGTGGCAATAAACATATACAAGGCCGTATTTACCCCTTGTGCACATGAGGGCAGGTGCCTAGGGAGGCAGTGTTGGGTGGGGCGCACTCAAAAGACATTTGTCCCATTCTTTGATTTCAAGTTCGGAATCTGAGGTGCAGGGGAGAGGTGCTGTCATTTGGTAGGAGGACGTGAGCCTGGTGAATTGCAGACAGCAATAGATAGGTGGGGGGGTTTGCAGAGGTCAGTGCTCCTGCGTCGGCCATATATTAAAAGCTAATACTCACTCTGCTATCGGCAAATCAGTGAGAAATGGACCAGAAATGGTTAAAACATATAGACAAGACAGCCAGAAGATGGTATACCACCACAACACATAGGGTAGAGAAGTATGTGTAAAGCAGCTAAAATACCTCTGAAGATGTCAATATGTGCTAATTCATTATAATATATTTGCATACAAGGGTGTCGCCCACATCTGGTAATAATACAACAGCCTAAAGGCCGCTTTACACGCTGCGACTTCGCTCAAGCAATCTCGTTGGGGTCACGGAATTTGTGACGCACATCCGGTCGCTTTAGCAATGCCGTTGCATGTGACACCTAAGATTGATTTTGCATCGTCGCAAAAACGTGCAAAATCGCTCATCGGTGACATGGGGGTCCATTCTCGAATATCGTTGCTGCTGCAGTAACAATGTAGTTCGTCGCTCCTGCGGCAGCACACATCGCTCTGTGTGACACCGCAGGAACGAGGAACTTCTCCTTACCTGCATTCCGCCCGCAATGCGGAAGGAAGGGGGTGGGCGGGATGTTACGTCCCGCTAATCTCCTCCCCTCCGCTTCTATTGGGCAGTGGTTCAGTGACGCTGCTGTCACATCGCTGTGCCGGTGAACGAACCGCCCCCTTAGAAAGGAGGCGGTTCGCCGGTCACAGCGACGTCGCAGGGCAGGTAAGTAGTGTGACAGGTCCACGCAATGTTGTGCGCCACAGGCAGCGATTTGCCTGTGTCGCACAACCGATGGGGGCGGGTACCCACGCTAGTGATATCGGCCACGATATCGCAGCGTGTAAAGCGGCCTTTAGTGCTCGATAAGGCAGAAATGTTACGATCATGAATATGGATCATCCATAGGATATTGGGACAATCATAGTAGATGTAATAGTATTTACCCTTGCTGTGGTGCAATGCCAAGTCCATGATACACGTTTCGCTGCAGTGCCTTCTGCTGGGGGATGGACACAGCACTGAAATTTATATATTTTAACCATTTCTGGCCCTAGTATTTATGTATTTAACTTTGTATTAATTCAATAAAATGATTTATGTCCCAATTTTTGGCTGTGTGCACAATATTTTTCTTCTTGGGGGATTTGCCCTATTAGTGCAGAACCCCATTATTTTTGTCCTTATTGGTGCTGGTAATTTTATAACAGTACTATTGGGCAAACAGTTTGCTTAATAGCAGCCTCGACCACAAGTTCTTTTTGTTAATAACGGAGTGCACGGATTTGGATGGATCTGTGATATGCAGACCCGGGAGCACACATAGCACTTCAGAGGAATTCCCCAGGGGGTCAGATTGTGTTATGGGGGTCCTGTGAAAACTGAGGTCATCACAAACGAGTGGTGGGAGAGTGAGGATTGTCTACATTAACTATTGCTGACCGAGACTTTTATACCACCACATATCTGCAAATAATTACTGATTGGCGGTTGTTTAGTTCTAATTGGCTAATATGACTGGACCATTACTGTTCTGGCACTTGATCTAAATGGGGGAAAAAAAAAATAACGTAATTTATAGTTGATCAAAAATGAACATTCCAACAAGATTATTAAAAGTGCACTCAGTATCCGCTGTCCATACTGACTTTTCTATTCTTGGTGAATACACACACATATGCACAGGCCAGTCCGTCATTGACCTCCAACTAAGGTATGTGCTCGGGGGGGTGTTTTCTTTTTTTACTTTTGAAAACGATGAGATGACTAATGTAAAGCACTTAAAGGGAACCTGTCAGGTAATTTGTGTGTTCTAACCTAGTAGCAGTGTGATGTGTGGCCTAGTAACCCCTTTCTACCCATCCCTGTGTTGTAATAGTGTGTAATGTGGATATATAAAAATGTTTTACTTGTGTACCCTATATAAATGATCAGAGGGTCTAGCCCCATGGGCATCGCATCGCCCTGTGCGCATTTGCATGTTTTCTGTGGTATCATGTCCCTGCGGGTATGATACCATGGATTTACATAAGCGACGTCTCGTCGCTCCTTGAGATCTTGCGCGTGCGCCTTTACCATTCCTGCAGTCTTGTTTGTCAGCCGTTGCTTGCTTCTCATCTTCAGACGCACACTGTACATGACCGGAACTGCTGGAGGCTTCTGAGCATGTGCAGTGCTCGTCTGAAGACTAGAAGCAAGCACCCGGATAACAAGGCTGCGGGAAGAAGTAAGTGCGCATGCGCGGAATCTCAAGGAGCTGATGGTGATGTCGCTCATGTAAATCCATGGTCTCACGCCCACAGGGGCGTAATACTATGGAAAACATGCAAACGCCCACAGGGTGATGCGACGTCCATGGGGCAAGAGCCCCTGCTCATTTATATAAGGTACATATAAGTAATAAAAGACATTTTTATGCATGCGCATTACACAATATTACAACACCGGGATGGATAGGAAGGGGTTACTAGGCCATACATCACACTGCTACTAGGTTAGAACACATAAATTACCTGACAGGTTCCCTTTAATGGAAACCTGTCACCAGATTTGGCGACTGTGAGCTGCAGCCACCAGCAGTAAGCTCTTGTATACAACATTCTAGATACTGTATACAATATAAGAGCCCAGGCCATTGTGTATAACATAAACACCTTTATAACACTCACCTAGGGGGGTAGTCCAGTCTGATGGGTGTTGCTACTTTCCGGTCTGGCGCCTCCTCTCTGCTGCGATCTACGTCCTCCTTCTATCCCGCCCAGTGTGGATAACGCAATCTACGTCATCCACACAGGCCAGCATTGCGATCCTGCCCAGGCACAGTGTGATCTGCCCTGCTGAGGGCAGATCAGAATACTGTAATGCGCAAGGAAAGGTTAAACACTGCGCATGCGCAGTACAATACGTTGATCTGCCCTCAGCAATGCCGACCTTTGAGGATGATGGAGATCGCTGCAGAGAGGAGGCGCTGGATCGGAGAGCAGCAACACCCATCAGACCAGACCGCCCCCTAGGTGAGTATTATAAAAGTGTTTTTTATGTTTTACACAGCGGCCTGGGCTCTTATATACAGTATTCTGGAATGCTGTATACAAGAGCTCTCTGGTGGTAACCGCAGGTTATAGTTGCCAAATCTGGTGACAGGATCCTTTTTGAGAAATTATTCCTTCTTTTTAGAGTTTTGGTTTGCAGGACCTAGTTTGGACTGTTTTCTGTCAGGAGCCTCTTCAAAGTTGTGACACGCACTTTTATTTTTCCACCAATTTTCAAAACCTAAAGCAAAAAAAACCTGCTCAAAAGGCTGAACATGTGTTAACAGCAAAGTGGTTCACAATAGATATTCTTTTCCAAGCATTTTTTAAGCAATGTTCAGGGTTTTTCTTTTTTGGGGAGGGTTAATGGACTTGCTCCAAAAATCTCCATGTGCACATAGCCTTACTCTTCAGAAGGTATTAGAAGTGAACAGTTTACAGTTATTGAAGGCTTCTGATTGACCAGTTTGTCATCAGCCATGTTCTGTGCAGAGAACGCACATGTAGTGAGGAGACCAGTATTGTTCTTGCAATTTGCAATAATACAGTAGTTGAAAAGTGGACATCCCCTTTAACAAGTACTGCAGTGTGTAGGAGGCAACAACCCCATACATGCCCAAAGAAAAAAGTTATAGAAGAAAACTGTTGAACAGGAGCTGATGTGCAGTTTCTTGGCAGCGGATCTACCCTGTATACTGAGATATGCTGCTCCGCTCCATTAACTATTTAAACCCAACTGCCGTCAAAGATGAAGACAGATGATCGGTGGGTGCCAAGTTTCAGACCTCCATTGATGTGATATTAAAGACCTATTCTATCACAGTAGTGGACAACCACTTTAGGGCCTCAATTAATGATCTAATTGAAAATGGAGCTTGGCCAGGATAATAATGCAGCAGGTCTCTTCCTGCGTGTGTGTGTATAGGCAGAGACGTGTTAGTCATTGGCAGCAAGCGGGTAAAAGCCGCTGGGAACCGAACCACGCTGAAGACTGGTCGGTCAGATGTGTCCCCGGCAGCTTTTCCCCAGCTATTAAAGGGAACCTATCCTGCAAAAAAAAAAAACAAAAAAAACCAACACGCTGTTCCTCTGCAGATATGGGGTTAAATTGCAAGTTAAAGGGGTTCTCTTGGGAGATTAAAAAAAAAAAAATGGTACTGTCCCTGCTCTCATACACTATGAAGCTGAACTAGCCACTGCAGTTCTAGTATCTTTAGATCACTTGTAAATCAAGAGTTTTGAAGAGCACGCAGTCACGGCCAAGCTCCACCATGCCCCCTGTTCTAGGACGGGATAGAAGAGAGTATCAAGAGGCTGGCAGGTAGGAAGAGCACGCAGTCACAGCCACGCCCCCTGTTCTAGGACGGGATAGAAGAGTATCAAGAGGCTGGCAGGTAGGAAGAGCACGCAGTCACAGCCCCGCCCCCTGTTCTAGGACGGGATAGAAGCGAGTATCTGGGGGCTGGCAGGTAGGAAGAGCACGCAGTCACAGCCACGCCCCCTGTTCTAGGATGGGATAGAAGAGAGTATCTAGGGGCTGGCAGGTAGGAAGAGCACGCAGTCACAGCCACGCCCCCTGTTCTAGGACGGGATAGAAGCGAGTATCTGGGGGCTGGCAGGTAGGAAGAGCACGCAGTCATAGCCACGCCCCCTGTTCTAGGACGGGATAGAAGAGTATCAAGAGGCTGGCAGGTAGGAAGAGCATGCAGTCACAGCCCCGCCCCCTGTTCTAGGACGGGATAGAAGCGAGTATCTGGGGGCTGGCAGGTAAGAAGAGCACGCAGTCACAGCCAGGCCCCCTGTTCTAGGATGGGATAGAAGAGAGTATCTAGGGGCTGGCAGGTAGGAAGAGCACGCAGTCATAGCCACGCCCCCTGTTCTAGGACTGGATAGAAGCGAGTATCTGGGGGCTGGCAGGTAGGAAGAGCATGGTCACAGCCACGCCCCCTGTTCTAGGACGGGATAGAAGCGAGTATCTGGGGGCTGGCAGGTAGGAAGAGCACGCAGTCATAGCCACGCCCCCTGTTCTAGGACTGGATAGAAGCGAATATCAAGAGGCTGGCAGGTAGGAAGAGCATGCAGTCACAGCCACGCCCCCTGTTCTAGGACGGGATAGAAGCGAGTATCAGGGGGCTGGCAGGTAGGAAGAGCACGCAGTCACAGCCACGCCCCCTGTTCTAGGACTGGATAGAAGCGAGTATCTGGGGGCTGGCAGGTAGGAAGAGCACACAGTCACAGCCACGCCCCCTGTTCTAGGACTGGATAGAAGAGAGTATCAAGAGGCTGGCAGGTAGGAAGAGCACGCAGTCATAGCCACGCCCCCTGTTCTAGGACTGGATAGAAGCGAGTATCAGGGGGCTGGCAGGTAGGAAGAGCACGCAGTCACAGCCACGCCCCCTGTTCTAGGACTGGATAGAAGCGAGTATCTGGGGGCTGGCAGGTAGGAAGAGCACGCAGTCACAGCCACGCCCCCTGTTCTAGGACTGGATAGAAGAGAGTATCAAGAGGCTGGCAGGTAGGAAGAGCACGCAGTCACAGCCACGCCCCCTGTTCTAGGACGGGATAGAAGCGAATATCTGGGGGATGGCAGGTAGGAAGAGCACGCAGTCACAGCCACGCCCCCTGTTCTAGGACGGGATAGAAGAGAGTATCAAGAGGCTGGCAGGTAGGAAGAGCATGCAGTCACAGCCACGCCCCCTGTTCTAGGACGGGATAGAAGCGAGTATCAGGGGGCTGGCAGGTAGGAAGAGCACGCAGTCACAGCCACGCCCCCTGTTCTAGGACTGGATAGAAGCGAGTATCTGGGGGCTGGCAGGTAGGAAGAGCACGCAGTCACAGCCACGCCCCCTGTTCTAGGACTGGATAGAAGCGAATATCTGGGGGATGGCAGGTAGGAAGAGCACGCAGTCACAGCCACGCCCCCTGTTCTAGGACGGGATAGAAGAGAGTATCAAGAGGCTGGCAGGTAGGAAGAGCACGCAGTCACAGCCACGCCCCCTGTTCTAGGACTGGATAGAAGCGAGTATCTGGGGGCTGGCAGGTAGGAAGAGCACGCAGTCACAGCCACGCCCCCTGTTCTAGGACTGGATAGAAGCGAGTATCTGGGGGCTGGCAGGTAGGAAAAGCACAGAGCTGCAGTTAAGCTCCCGCCATGCCCCCTGTTCTCTGCTGCAGGACGGAGCTTTACAGTGGTCTTTGATGTATCGTCCCATACGGGAGGGCAGAGGAGCAGCTACTAATTTATTGATTTACAAGTGATCTAAAGATACTAGAACAGCAGTCACAAGCTCAGCTTCATAGTGAATGAGGGCAGGGACAGTACAAAAAAATGTATCTCCGGCACGGACAGCTGCCTCTAATGCTGAGCTGGCTGTCAGTTAGTGCAGGGTGTGGTTATAGCCATCGCTCACGGTGCACAGAGTAGTGTTGAAGCTGCGCCACCACCACCCCTATGACTGAAAGCCCGAGGCTGCTGGGAGGACTATAAATTTCATATCCTCCTAGCAGCAAGGCCTCAGTGCTGGCGTTGGGCAGCTTCAGAACCCTATTAACCTACAGATTATCCCTATATCTGCAGGTTAATAGTGTTTTTGTACATGACCAGTTCCCTGTAAAGGATATTTTTCTCTGAGATGCCGCAGCGTTTCAGTATCGAACATACCTGGCTGAAATCATGCTGCCTGTGGATCGGGCAGCATCTATCAGCCGTCCGGTTTACTTTCATTTCTGAAAAATAAATGCAGCTGGCTCTGCACATTGAGAACAATCCCCACTTTTGTGTCAGCTTTAGATTTTTATTATTCTAGAATGTCATTTTCAGATTCTTTTTTTTTTCTTTTCTTAACAAAACACTATTTGATCTGCCTGCTAATAGCTGTCTTGAGATAACTATTACAATCCTTGAAAGGTTTCTTTTATTTGTATGTGCACATTGATATTTCACCGCCTCAGCGAAATCAGACCTCTATATAAATGGGCAGTCAATACTTGTGGCTTTGTAATAGCCGGCTGGTCATCCTCTACGTAGCACAGAGGTACTTTACTATTGAAGTGCTGAGATGCCATGAATTTCAGAAGAAACTGAGCAGAGTGCATATTCTGGCATGAGTAATTATAGCTCTCTTCCCACTAATCGCTATCACGCACCCGGGGGCTTAGGATTTTCTAATTACCTTGACACCTGCAATGTCTGGAACAATGCAGCTCAATACAGAGAGAGCTGGTAATACACGTGGTCCTGATCATCCCGTTTTAAAGGCACTGTGCGATTCTGGCTTACAAGAACAATGGAGCTGCTCGCCGGAACGACACATCATATGAAACAATTCTGCAAGGCCGCAGTAATAAAGCTGCTGCAGTATGTCGGAGCCTTGTATCGGGGAAGCGTTCTGACTCCGCACAGCTGTCAGCCCCATTTCATTATTCCAGTAAGATCATTAGAAATAAAGATGGCTCGGATTTTTTTTTTCTATTTAAGAACCATTCTTTTTGTACAAATGATTCATCATCTCTATTTTTTGTAGCATGCAGAGCACACTGTAATCTTACGTCCCTTCCTTGTCTCTGCAATGAAGACTATTATGTAGAAGGATAAAAATGCCTCCATTTCCTAATACAGCTAACCATGTCATTTGGCAAAAGTCATCCTAATTACCTCCTGACGAAGCCTTTGGTGAAACGCGCGTCGAGGCCCCGCCCCCACGCCCGGACACATCCACCATCTCTGCTCTGACATGACGCAAGGTAATATTGATTAATTACTTATGCCCCCTTGCCATTGGGACTCTCTAGGGGATTCTACAGATCTCCTACTAATAACTGTTTTCTTCACACTGTCCCTTTTGACTCTTCACGGGCTATTTTATAACTTGTACAATCCTCCATAATATTGCTGCCTGTCAGCAGGTTTGCCATCTGGTGGTGTGTCCTGGTATTGCTGTGGGTTGTTTTCCTAGCAGGCTGTTTCCATCTAGCCTGCCTCCACTGTGTGTCCTGTATCACCTTATGTACAATTAATAAATCTTGTATTCCACTTTGATTATCCGTGGTCCTCTCTCTTTTGTATCCCCACCTTTATTTTTGGTAAATTGGGGCTACATTTTTCTAGGTTCTATAATTACCTCTTCAAGTCCTGGCAATTTAAAGGGAATTGGTTAAGATCAGCCCCCTTCCCCCAACCCTTATATACAGTATGGGTAAACTAATTCCATAGACACCTTTATATATTCTATGTATTGCTACATTGCCAAGAAATGAGTGTATTCATATGAAAATGAAATGTTAAAAAGTTATTCCCATTTCCAAGATTCTATCCGAATATGTATTAGGTGAAATAATAATAATAATATTAGCAAATACCTCCAATTAGAAATGTAGTATAGTTTTCCTGATATAGAAATGTCTCTTACCTCATGTACAAGGTATTGCAGCTTAGGTATCCATGGTTGCTACCACTCATATAGTGACAGTGGCTAGTGGTCGTAACCATCGATACATAAGCTGCAATGCCCTGCACAGACGGTAAGAGTTATGGCTGTATCAGGATATAAAGTGCTTCGGTGGGCATTGCCAATACATTGCCATGACAGTGCGGGTTCAGCTGATGATCCCTGACTCTGTCATGACCTGTGAATGTCAGCACTCACAGATCATCAGCATTTCTACTGATTAGAGCAATGCTGCAGCATCGCTGTGATAAACAGAAGCAATCAGACACTGCAGTCACAAAGTCCCCTAGGAGGACTAGTAAAATAACAAAATTAAAAAAAAAGTTTTAGAAAATATTAAAAAATAAAAAAAAATAAAACTTCAAATCACTTGCCTTTGCCCCATTGAGAATAAAACAACAAAAGAAACACACTTTTGGTATCACTGCATTCAGAAATGCCCCACCTATCAAAATTTATAAAATCATTTAATCTGGTACATGACGTACCACGAAAAAATTTCCAAACTCCAAAATTAAGTTTTTTGGTCCTCGCAACACTGCATTATAATGCAATAACAGGTGATCAAAACAGCATGCACACCAACGCAACAATGGTGTAATTAAAAACATCAGCTAAAGACGCAGAAAATAAGCCATCAGTGAGCCACAGATCCCAAATAATAAGAACAATATGGTTCTCTGAGAATGACAACAAAAGCATAATTTTTTTTATAAACTTCAGAATTTTTTCCAATACTTAGATAAAATATAACTATACATATTTAGTATCTACAAACACATACTGACCTGGGGAATCGTAATGCCAGGTCAGTTTTACCATATAGTGAACATGGTAAATTAAAAAAAAAAAGAAATTGTACTTTTATTTTTTCAATTTCACCGCATTTGGAATTTGTTTTCCCTTTTTCCAGTACAATATGGAGCAGAATAAATGGGAGTCATTCAAAAGCACAACTCGTCTCAGAAGATACAAGCTCTCACATAGCTATGTTGACTGAAAAATGAAAAAAATATGGCTCTTGGAAGAAGGGGAGGAGAAAATGGAAAATCACAAGGGGGTGAAAGGGTTAAATAATGAAGCATCACAAGAAAAACAAATGCTAAAGCCTCTCCGACATGTATCCACTTGGTCCACATAGGCTAATAAAGCCCACATTCCCTTTTTGCAATTTGAGTACTGCCTCTTCATACGTGTGTGTGTGTGTGTGTGTGTATATGTATGTATGTGTGTGTGTGTGTGTATGTATGTATGTATGTATGTATGTGTGTGTGTGTGTGTGTGTGTGTGTGTGTGTGTGTGTGTGTGTATATGTGTATATATATATATATATATATATATATATATATATATATATATATATATATATATATATATATATATATATATATAATATTATGCACACATTTATGTGCAAAATGTCTAATGTTCATTTTATACACGATTGCAACAATGGGCATCTCCTACATCTAGAGGAAGACAGTTTCTCCAATATTATAGGTGAGGATTCTTTACTGTAAGAGCAGTTAGTGTTACCCTCTAACACAGGATAGTGATAGTATTGGTGTACTTTTGAGTCTTCCCCTTCCGTTTAACATGCACTCCGGCTAAAAGTGTCATGTTGAGGCTAGTGTGCTGTTTTACTGGTACTTTTTTACATAAGAAGTTGAATGTTTGAAAAGTAACTGTTTTTATGGAAAAGCATGCAGTATGAAAGTTTTCAAGATTTTCACCATAACATGCGTTCGTTTCCCGGATATCAGTACCATATACATTATTTTGTAAAATACAGCTGTAGTTAAATTACTATCCCCAATTCTGCACAATATTCACAATTTTCGCACTGCAGCTTTCATTAAGGCTGTGAAGAACTAGCTCAAGGCTTTTCTATTCATTAACAATAACCGGTGTAAGATTTCAGAAAGAGATCATGACTGTTGAATGTCACAACGCATAATACTAGATACAAAGCCATAGAGAAGATCAAGAGAGGAGCTAGGGAGAAGGAGTGATCCAGAGAAACTATATTTTATGGGCTAGGAGGCGAAAAGAATGAACAAGAGGTTGAGTTTCAGAAAGTTGCCCAGTGGGTGTAAGGGGGCAGCGTAACCCGAGGGCAAATCTTGTGATCTTCGTGTTTCATGTGTGATTTTGGGGCCATGTTTTTATGAAGTTCAACAATAGAATTTGGGATAGACTGAAGTGTTGTCATTGTAAAAGGGAAACCTGGACAAGTGGTAACCAATCTTAAGGCCGCTTTACACGCTACAACATCGCTCAAGCGATCTCGTTGGGGTCACAGAATTTGTGAAGCACATCCGGCCGCTTTAGCGATGTCGTTGTGTGTGACACCTATGAGCGATTTTACATCGTTGCAAAAACGTGCAAAATCGCTAATCTGGGACATGCCCCCCTATTCCCAATTATCGTTGCTGCTGCAGGTACGATGTTGTTCGTCATTCGTGTGGCAGCACACATCACTATGTGTGACACCGCAGGAATGAGGAACAGCACCGTACCTGCGTCCACTGGCAATGCGGCAAGGAGGTGGGCGGGATGTTCCGGCCGCTCATCTCTGGCCCCTCCGCTTCTATTGGGCAGCCACTTAGTGACGCCGCTGTGACGCCGAACAAACCGCCCCCTTAGAAAGGAGGTGGTTCGCCGGTCACAGCGACATCGCTAGGCAGGTAAGTAGTGTCACGGGTCCGAGCGATTTTATGCGACACGGGCAAAAACGATGGGGGCGGGTACGCACGCTAGCGATATCTGTAACGATATCGCAGCGTGTAAAGCGGCCTTTAGAATCCAAATATTTTCCTTTTAACTATTTCTGTCTTTTGCTAAATAGGTTTTTTCATGTTTGAACGGTATCACCTATCTATTGGATTGGAGATAACTTTCTGGTCACTGGGAGGACAACAGCTTTAGACCTCAATGATCCTGAGAGCTGGGCCTCTGAAAGCCCTGGCTGAATGGAGTGGAGGTTGATCATGCGGAAAGCCGCTCCATTCATTCTGAGTCCTGAAGATCAGCCAAGCGCAGTGCTTGGCAATCTCAAGCGGTCCCATTAAGAGCGAATGGAGCGGTAGTGTTTAGAATTAGAGGGAAAGTTTACTTATTAAAGCTCCACATGTGGCAACAGGCTGACTATATATATATATATATATATATATATATATATATATATATATATATATATATATATATATATATATATATATATATATATATATATATATATATATATATATTTATTAGATATATATATATATATATTTATTAGATATATATATATATATATATATATATATATATATATATGTATATATATATATTTGTTAGAGATATATATATAAATAAATATATATATATATATATTTATTTATATATATATTTATTAGATATATATTTGTTAGAGATATATATATATATATATATTTATTAGATATATATATATAAATTATATATATATATTTTAGATATATATAACCGTTGGTTCTTGATTTGGGTTGTTGCACTTGTTGGTTGCTGTATAAATAACTTTTTATTTTTGCTTACTCTTTCTTCCAAAATGCAGATGCAATCCGTGAATCATCTTTTTTTTTTTTTTTCTGCCAGAATTATCTTTTGGGAAGGAAAGAGACTTCGGAGATGGCTGACAGAAATAAGGAAGTCTTGTTAGAGGTGAGTGTCGATATTCATAGCCATTCATAAAAGTATCCTCATCCTGTCCATCAAATGATGTTTCCCTTTTTTCTTGCAAAATATCAATTGTGAAACAGCAAGGCTCGTAGATGGTGCTGATCCTCCGATCATCAATGTCATCCTCTGTATGTCCTGCTAAGCAAATGCCTAATTTGTAGTGATGAGCGAGCTCTACAATGCTCTGTGCTCGTAATGAGCAGTTGGATGCTCAGATGGCTACTCAAGTACCTGAATATTATGGAAGTCAATGCGTGACTCAAGCATTTTTCCAGGAAATCTTTTGGAAACATACTCCAGTCACCCATTGACTTCCCTTATACTGGAGTGCTCCTGCCTTGCCCACCCAAGCATCCAGCTGCTGTTATTGAGTACCAAGCACCCAAGCCTGGTAGTGCTCGCTCATCACTAGTAATTTGGCCATTATATAATATATATAATGATGATAATTTTGTTCTTTAGTGGATTTTTTTTTCTACAGCTGTATAAAATGTGATCTGCCTGTGTAAAGTTGTAAAAGCATCATTCCTTTAAATAACATTGCCATGTGTTGGTTGGGTAAAATCGCAAAATACGTTCTTTGTACCTTGAAGCAGAGCCATACAGGGGTTTGATATAACAAAACTGAATTTCTAAACCATTAAGCCCTTCACGACCCATGACGGATATATCCGTCATGGATCGTGTGAGGTTAATCGCAGCTGCATGTTACAAGTGGAATTGCTTCCACCCGCAACATTAAAGCCCTTACATCTCGCTGCCAAAGTCTGGTAGCGAGATGTATATGCGCGCGGCCATTATTTTCACTTACCGCCGCCCCCACCGGAAGTCACGTGCGTGATCATGTGACTTTCGGTAGTTGCCATGGTAGCACAGGGTCATGTGATGATGCCTGTAGCTATCATGAGTCACTTTTTTGGTTTCACTCGGCCCGGAGCCGAATGAACCAGGAAGTGACCATATCTGCTGTTTACAGCTATATACAGTTAGGTCCAGAAATATTTGGACAGTGACACAAGTTTTGTTACTTTAGCTGTTTACAAAAACATGTTCATAAATACAATTATATATATATATAATATGGGCTGAAAGTGCACACTCCCAGCTGCAATATGAGAGTTTTCACATCCAAATCGGAGAAAGGGTTTAGGAATCATAGCTCTGTAATGCATAGCCTCCTCTTTTTCAAGGGACCAAAAGTAATTGGACAAGGGACTCTAAGGGCTGCAATTAACTCTGAAGGCGTCTCCCTCGTTAACCTGTAATCAATGAAGTAGTTAAAAGGTCTGGGGTTGATTACAGGTGTGTGGTTTTGCATTTGGAAGCTGTTGCTGTGACCAGACAACATGCGGTCTAAGGAACTCTCAATTGAGGTGAAGCAGAACATCCTGAGGCTGAAAAAAAAGAAAAAATCCATCAGAGAGATAGCAGACATGCTTGGAGTAGCAAAATCATCAGTCTGGTACATTCTGAGGAAAAAGGAATTGACTGGTGAGCTTGGGAACTCAAAAAGGCCTGGGCGTCCACGGATGACAACAGTGGTGCATGATCGCATACTTTCTTTGGTGAAGAAGAACCCGTTCACAACATCAACTGAAGTCCAGAACACTCTCAGTGAAGTAGGTGTATCTGTCTCTAAGTCAACAGTAAAGAGAAGACTCCATGAAAGTAAATACAAAGGGTTCACATCTAGATGCAAACCATTCATCAATTCCAAAAATAGACAGCCAGAGTTAAATTTGCTGAAAAACACCTCATGAAGCCAGCTCAGTTCTGGAAAAGTATTCTATGGACAGATGAGACCAAGATCAACCTGTACCAGAATGATGGGAAGAAAAAAAAGTTTGGAGAAGAAAGGGAACGGCACATGATCCAAGGCACACCACATCCTCTGTAAAAACATGGTGGAGGCAACGTGATGGCATGGACATGCATGGCTTTCAATGGCACTGGGTCATTTGTGTTTATTGATGACATAACAGCAGACAAGAGTAGCCGGATGAATTCTGAAGTGTACCGGGATATACTTTCAGCCCAGATTCAGCCAAATGCCGCAAAGTTGTTTGGACGGCGCTTCATAGTACAGATGGACAATGACCCCAAGCATACAGCCAAAGCTACCCAGGAGTTCATGAGTGCAAAAAAGTGGAACATTCTGCAATGGCCAAGTCAATCACCAGATCTTAACCCAATTGAGCATGCATTTCACTTGCTCAAATCCAGACTTAAGACGGAAAGACCCACAAACAAGAAAGACCTGAAGGCTGCGGCTGTAAAGGCCTGGCAAAGCATTAAGAAGGAGGAAACCCAGCGTTTGGTGATGTCCATGGGTTCCAGACTTAAGGCAGTGATTGCCTCCAAAGGATTCGCAACAAAATATTGAAACTAAAATTTTAAAAAATTTTTTTGGGGTTTGGTTTATTTGTCCAATTACTTTTGACCTCCTAAAATGTGGAGTGTTTGTAAAGAAATGTGTACAATTCCTACAATTTCTATCAGATATTTTTGTTCAAACCTTCAAATTAAATGTTACAATCTGCACTTGAATTCTGTTGTAGAGGTTTCATTTCAAATCCAATGTGGTGGCATGCAGAGCCCAACTCGCGAAAATTGTGTCACTGTCCAAATATTTCTGGACCGAACTGTAGCTGTAATCAGCAGATAGGGCAGAGCGATCGCATTGTTGATCCATATAGCCCCCTAGGGGAACTAGTAAAATAAAAATAAAAGTTTAAAAAAAATAAAACCTAAATGTTCAAATCACCCCCCCTTTCAACCCCCCTTTCACATAAAGGGTTAAAAAAATATACTCATATTTGGTATCGCCGCTTTCAGAAATGCCCGATCTATGAAAATATAAAATCAATTAATCTGGTAAATGGCGTAGTGGCAAAAAAATTCCAAACGACAAAATTACGTGTTTTGGTTACCACAAGTTTTATGCAAAATGCAATAACATGCGATCAAAACGTAGCATCTGCGCAAAAATGGTACCATTTAAAAATGTCAGCTCGAGACGCAAAAAATAACCCATCACTGAGCCATAGATACCAAAAAATGAGACTGCTACAGGTTTCGGAAAATGGTGCAAAACGTACGCCACTTTTATTGGACAAACTTGTGAAATTTTTTAACCCCTTAGATAGAAGTAAACCTATACATGTTGGTGTCAACAAACTCGCACTGACCTCAGGCATCACAATAACACATCATTTTTACCATATAGTGAACACAGTGAATAAAATATCCCAAAAACTATTGTGCCATCACACTTTTGTTGCAGTTTTTCCAGTACACTATATGGTAAAAATTATGGTTTCAATTAAAAGTACAACTCGTCCCGCAAAAAAAAAGCCCTCATATGGCAAGATTGACAGAAATAAAAAAGTTACGGCTCTCGGAAGAAGGGGAGTAAAAAAAAAAAACGGGAAACCGCTCTGGGGCTAAAGGGGGTTAAAGGAGTTTAATAAAAATAAAAAAAAAATGTAATTAAGGACGGATGATTGGCCTCTTAAAGGGAATCTATCACCAGGATTTTGCCACCTAATCTAAGAGCAGCATAATGTAGGGGCAGAGATCCTGATTCCAGCGACGTCACTTACTGGACTGCTTAGTGTAGGTTTGCTAAATCGTGCTGCATGTAGTCCAGCATGTTCATGAGCTGTGTATAACTGATTGAACATTGATTTTATCAAAATGACAGCAAACAGCTCAGTAAGTGACACATTGCTGGAATCAGGGTTTCTGTCTCTACATTATGCTGCTGACAGATGGGACAGCAAAAACCTGATAACAGATTCCCTTTTTCAGGACCCCATGAGATGTCTGTTGCCCACATGATTGTTTGGCTTTGAGCCACCTCGGCCGTCTCTCCCAGACACAGGTACAGTTGTTCGGCCCAACCCTTGTGTGTTCTCTATGAATGAGCCACTGACAGACATTTCTGCTGGGAACTTATCTCCCAGAGAAGGGAAGGATTGGCAGTCTGAAATCAGACATACCTGACTGATAGTTGCCTCCAACGGTCAGCTGGTCGGTGCCCCATATACATTAGCGTTGGCCTAGCCCTGTGATATCGGCGGGTGCTGCCGACAATAATCTAATACACATGGGGGATTAAGTCCAAGATCTCAACACTACGTAGTAGATCACTAGCGATAGACTTTTTACTTCTCATTGTTGAAATGCACTAAGGCACATCTGGATATCAAGGGAGAGCCGGTGTCTGTGCTTTCTCAGCTTCATTTTATCCTCTATCCGATTGTTACTCGTCTGGCAAACAAACTTTTATTAACTTCTCTTAAGAAAAAATGCAAAAAGTAGAGGCAGCTGCAAAGTGTTATAGATATGGAATATAATATCAAAGGGAAGGGGCCAGAAGTAAACATGGCTGTGTGCGGTCCGTGCTGTTCTGCACGGCTGCAGGTAAAGCAACGCGCAGATCCTGACCTGGGAAAAAAGCTAGTGAGAACTTATTTTGGAGTTTTGTCTTTTAATTGCGAGTCCACTGAGAGTCTAACATGAAGCGAGGTGTAATATCCAGCAATGGATACATAAAACTCCATAAGATCAGTGTGTGTGAGTATAAAACCTAGATAGGCAAGTATGTATCTATAATACTATCTGCAGATAAAGGCCTTTTATCTCCTGAGAAGCACGTGGCTGGGAATATGGCATTTCTTTGATCCAGCAATAGTAGAGCGCCCTCCCAGCACCACATGGGGGACACATGACAGGGGATTGATGTTCTGGAGGTTTGACTTCCACTCTTCTCTACTGACAATAGCTTCACTGTAAGGGTGGGGGTTCATTGTGAACAGACACAGACATCCTCTGGATTTGGGTAATTCTGCTTTCTGTCCTACAGGAGTGCTTCTGTGGTAGCTCGGTCACTGTCCCAGAGATAGAGGGTGTCCTCTGGCTGAAGGACGATGGAAAGAAGTCCTGGAAGAAGAGATATTTCCTGCTTAGGGCATCTGGTATTTATTATGTACCAAAAGGCAAAGCAAAGGTGAGGAACTATAGCCATCAATTAACACAGAATGTAACGAGTTCTAAGCATTTATCCTATTGGCATGTGTAATCTGTAAAGAGTTAATTCCCTCTTAAATCATTTGTACAAATGAAAATAAACAACTTTGTAATATATCTTATCAGAGAAATCCACTTCAGTCTCCTCCTGGACTGATCTTTCATGCATTGTCAAAAATTCTCAGGTGACAGGTAAAATCTATTGTCAGTGACTACAGCTTTTCCTATTACTGAGACAGTTAGTGCTCATAAAGCTCTATGGGAGGGAGGAGCATGGAGGCACACACAGACCCTGCTAGTTAGTCTGAAACCACAGCTACACTGTAATGCAATGCTACCTGGGACGTAAGATGCGCAAATGAGCTCTGCAGAGGACGAGCACAGGGTGTCTAGTGCCACCTATTGGAAGGAGTAATCCTAAAACTCTACTTAGCCTGACAATCTTTTTAAAGACTACCAACCTCCAGGATTTTCCTATATAAACTAAAGTCAGTGCTATACTGGCGTTATCATGCTGATTCTATACATACCTTTAGTTGTGAGATCAGATGTATACTTCCTGATATACAGGCAAATAAATTTTGTGAAATCCACTGTTACTTGATTGATAGGTACAGCAGAATATCTAATAGGTGGGTCTGTTTTGCTAGTTATTCCTGCCAGTGTTTGTCTACTTGTCCTTCCTCCCCCCGGTCTCTGTTCTTAGAGGGAAGAAGGGGGGAGGAAGGACAGGCAGGAAGACGGGGGCGGGAATAACTAGCAAAACTCAACCCACCTATTAGATATTCCATTACACCTCTTATCCAATAACAATTTCACAAACCTTACTTGCCTATATTTCAGAAACTATACATTCATTCTGACCACTAAAGGTATATATAGAATCAGCATGATAGCACCAGTACAGCACTGGCTTTAGTTTATATAGGAAAATTCTGGTGGTTGATCCTCTTTAAGGAGAAACTTTTCCTCTTACCCCCCTGCTGAAGGCCTCTATCCTAGTCAACAACTTTCCTACTTTGTACTGATGTGGGGCAAGAAGTGAAAAACGACGATCTACCAATGGCATTTCTGGTTTAGCTTTATATCGCAAGTCACACGGTGAAGCCCTGTAAATGGTCAATATTGACTTTTAGGTTTGTTTTTTCGTTTTCTTTTAGACCTTCCTTGCTCTTTTTTTCTATGAAAAGGCTATTTTCATATTTCATTGGTGTGTAAGAGGTTAAATGTCCAATTGAAGTTTTCTGCATCTGTAGACTAAGCATTTGTGATTCCGTGACCCCCTAGGACCACCACAAACCTTTTTTTTTTTCTTTTTTTTTTTTTTTTCCCCTGGCACTGACATTAAGGTTTATCACTCAGCTGCCTTGTTTTTGGTCCTGATTGGGAGAGTTCAGCAATAAGGTGGTCATGTCTTAAAGCTGGAGTCACAGAAGGTCATGTTTTAAAGCTGGAGTCACACTTGCGTGTGACTCCTGCGAAGATCGCATCACATCGCCTGGACTGGCTGTCGGCTCACCTGACAGGAGCGGGTTAGCTTCATAGACATACGTGAAGCTGACCCACTCATGTCTGGAGAGCCACTGGCCTGTCCGGGATGCGATCCTTGCACAAGTCATATGCAAGTGTGACTCCAGCTTTAAGCTTGAAATCTATACTTTTATTATATGCTCTATCAACCGAATTGGGAGTGAAGAGCCAAAGAGCAATGTCATGCTTAGCAGTGCTGCCACTTTGGAGGAGCTGGTACTGCACTCCAGTCATTATTTGGATCTGTGGTGGATCCACATGACAGGCCCCCATCACCAGGACGTAGTGTAATAACCATTTTTTTTTTTCGAGATGGAAATATCCCTTTAAATTACGTGTTATGTAGAGAAAAACCGTGGCTGAAAATTTCCATGGAAATATCTAAAAGATTTTCTCAGGGATCGTTGCTGTACATGAGCCCCTACATGCATCGACAAACGGGTGAACTACTCTCGCTGGGGTCCTTCAAGGTCAATACTTGTGGAACAGATTGTAGCCTCCTGAGATCACTGCTCATATGTAAGGCATAATGTAGACAAGTTATGCTTTTTTTATTACCTCATTTGTAATAAATATTAGCTTTTTTTTTCCTGAACCGTTCCTTAAACTCATCTGCTTGGAAAACAGATTCATGTTTTTAATGTGATGACTTGCTGCTAGTGTAACAGTACCTTCTTGTTATTAGGCATCTCGAGACCTGGTCTGCTTCCTTCAGCTGGATCATGTCAATGTTTACTATGGTCAGGAGTATCGGAGCAAATACAAAGCTCCTACAGACTACTGCCTAGTATTAAAGGTAAGGTCTCATTACTGGTGCTCTGTAATTACCCCTTAGGCTGGAATGTACTGAAAAGAGATTATGCAACACATTCCTCTAATCTAGTTGGCATAAACAACTCTGTTTATTACGGAAGGAACTGGATTGTCTTATTTGCTTCTTGCGGAAATTTATTGGCCACTGAGGGCTCAGTATTTCATATCAAAAGTGGAATTTGCAGAGTAATCTTGCAGGAGGCGTCTTCTGGCTCCATTTGCTGTGGCTATACTGACACTTAGTGGTGATGGTGTTGCATTACAACTAGGATGGCCAAATGTTCGGATTATCTCAGTTCATAAAATCTTCAGCTGCAGTTTGTTATATGAAAAAAACAGAACATGCTTTACTCCCATCCCCAGGTCCAGCACTTATAGTCCACCTCTGCTCCTGGTGTCCAGCATTAGCTGCCGTGCTGATATCACGTGGGCAGCCCACCAGAAATGTTTGAACTCAGCGGCTCCAAGGGGGTGTTCCATCTACAAAGACACAGCCGCTAAGCTCACCGGTTGTCTGTCAACATGACGTCAACGCGGCAGCCAAAACTGGACACTGGGAGTAGTGTCAAATTCACAACGCTGGACCTGGGGAGGAGAAGTAAAGCATGTGGGGGTTTTTTGTCTGTTTTCTTTTAAACAAACTATGGGTGGAGACAAAGATTTTCTTAAATGGGACAATCCCTTTAAAGGGAAAGTGGACTCCCAAATGCCGTGAAACACCTAAAACTAACTCAGCAGATACTCACACTCCTCTGTCCAGCACCCACTCTGTCAGTGCTCTGGTGTCCGCTTTGTATATGGACCATGGGAGCATCATACCTTTAATATATTCCCTATTGTTTATATTATAATGCTTACCAATAACTGATTTCCTTTTAACAGCATCCACAAATCCAGAAAAAGTCTCAGTATATCAAGTATCTGTGCTGCGACGATGTCCGAACATTACACCAGTGGGTTAATGGTATCCGAATAGCAAAGGTAATGTCATTGCTCACATTTATCTGTCTGCTTACATGAGCCCGGGGGCAGAAGTATTCAGCACATGTATCTTCATCTGACTGCAGTTGGCTTGGTCTATTTAGCCATGGTGAAAGAAGTAGTGATCAGTTTACGGATTGCATACTCCTCCTGGATCATGTCACCTACATGATCTGGGGAACACACATGTAAGCGGACATCAAAAGAAGCCGCGGAGGTCACAGAGCTGCCCAGGGCGTGAGGCTCCCAGAGAAACACATGAGAACTTTGCTGTGCGATGGACGTTGATTCCTGACTAATGTTATTTTGAATGTTTGTGAAGTTGTGGTCAGGTGACATGCTGGAATAAGTTACAACAGGCAGGATTCTTAAGTCAACATTTCTTTCCAGTGATCCTCCTTGTCATTTAGGGCAAAGTGCGTATACAGTGCAATGAAAAAGTAATCATACCCTGTGAACTTTTTCACATTACACACACAAATTTAAATTTGTGGCATGCATTTGTATACAGCCCCCTGAGTCATTAATTTCTAGGATCACCTTTTGCTGCAATTACCGCTGCAGGTATTTGGGGTATATCTCTACCAGCTTTACACATTTAGAGGCTGACATTTTTGCTCATTCTTCTTCTCAAAATAGCTCTAGCTCAGTGAGATTGGATGTTGGTGTCTGTGAACAGCAATTTTCAAATTTTGTCACAAATTCGCAATGGGATTTAGGTCTGGACTGGGCCATTCACACACTTGAATATGCCTTGATCTAAACCATTCCATTGTAGCTCTTGGCAGTATGGTTAGGGTCTGCTAGAAGGTGAATCTGTACCCCAGTCTCAAGTATTTTGCAGCCACTAACAGGTTTTCCTCCGGGATTGCCCTGTATCTAGCTGCATCTAT
Source organism: Anomaloglossus baeobatrachus (assembly GCF_048569485.1). Taxonomy (NCBI): domain Eukaryota; kingdom Metazoa; phylum Chordata; class Amphibia; order Anura; family Aromobatidae; genus Anomaloglossus; species Anomaloglossus baeobatrachus. Next base: position 122,662,162 of record NC_134359.1, on the reverse strand, counting down.
CTTCCCATAAACTCTGCTTCGGCTTCCCTGTCCCTGCTGGAGAAAAGCCTCTTCACATCAGGATGCTGCCACTACCATGTTAGATGGTGGGGATGGTGTTTCCAGGGTCATGTTCAGTGTTAGTTTTCCGACACACATAGTGTTTTGCATTTAGCCCCAAAATTTGTACTTTGGTCTAATTTGACCAGAGCAACTTCGTCCACATGTAAATGGGACTTCTTATGGCTTGCTTTCAAAACTTGCTTTCTTCTTGCCACTCTTCCAGAAAGTAAGATTTGTGATGTTTACTACTTATAGTTGTCCTGTGGACAAATTATCCCACCTGAGCTGTGGATTTCTGCAGCTTCTCCAAAGGGACCATGGTCTTCTTGGCTGCTTCTCTAATTAGTGATCTCCTTGCTTGGGATGTCGGCTTAGGTGGATGGCCATGCTTTGGTAGGTTTGTAGTTGTGCCATACTCCTTTCATTTTTTGGATGTTGGATTGGTCAGTGATCTATGAGATGTTAAGAGCTTGGGCTATTTTTTTTTTATTTTTTAATAACCTAACCCTACTTTACCCTTCTCCACAACTTTATCCTTGTTCTGTCTAGTGCTAGTGTGTTCCTTGGTTTTCATGGTGCTTTTTGATCCCGATTGTTGTCAAACAAACCTCTGATACATTCACAGAACCGCTGTAGTTATAGTGAGAATATATTACACACCGGTGGATTCAATATACTAATTTGACTTCTGAAAACAATTTGTCACTCAGGATAATATTTAGGGCTTTCAGACTACAGAGGACTGAATACAAATGCACATCACAATTTTTAGACTTCTATTTTTAAAATATTTAGAAATCCAGGCATCATTTCTGTTACTCCTCACAAATACTTGCCACTTAGTGTTGGTATATCACATAAAATTTTAATAAAATATATTTGTGGGTGTAACGTGAAAAAAAAGGTGGAGAAGTGTACAGCGTGTGAATACATTTTCAAGTCACAATATGTGTCCTGTATACTACTGTGATTTATGTGGATTTATGGCTGTTGCATGATTTCTCACATGCGTTTGGCTTATGTACTGACGTTATCCTTGTCTTTGTAGTATGGGAAGCAGCTTTACACCAATTACCAGGAAGCCTTGAAGAGGACAGAAGCTGCTTATGACTGGACCTCTTTGTCCAGCTCCAGCATGAAATCTGGCTCCAGCTCTTCTAGTTTACCAGGTATAGCATAAACTTCGATGCGGAGTCACATTTTTGCCATTAGGAGAATAATTGCAGTGTGATATATGAAGTAAGATGTGATCTATAGCGCAATATCCCCAGAAGGTACATTTGTGTCTGATTGCAAACAAACAAGTGCACACATTTGTACCATGAAATACTAGCGTCTATTGACGTGGTCAACCTATAAACTTCTATATAATATTATTATTTATTATAGCGCCATTTATTCCATGGCGCCTATACGTGTAATGTATTGGACCTACGCACAGTATAGCGGGGGAGGTTTTTTGCACAAGAGGATAGTTTTTTTCTGGCTTCTTGTGCACCAGTCTTGATCCAGAGTATGTTGGAGAAAAATGCGCCTATCTTTTGGTGGCTCAAAACTTCTGCTATAATCTGGCACTCTTTGGAGTAAATCTGTTAGGCCACACTTTTGATGAGTTCAATGCTCTTTTCAAAATGTTGTCAGTGCTGGCTTAAAAATGACAAAAGCGAGAAAATGGCAGAGTTACTCAACATTTGTGACTTTCTAATGCCTTTCCTGTTACAAAATAAACCGGCTTCTTTGTGCTTTGATATTTTTTGCTCTACGTTGATTAGCAGTATACAAAACCTAAATCCCCAGCGTCCTGCCAGCTGTCCATACACCTACCAATGAATAATGGCTGTATAAATTCCATGCCATAAGGTTTTGTTAACTATCCTATTGCCTTTTTTTCTTATCCAGAATCCCAATCAAACCATTCAAATCAATCAGATAGCGGGCTCTCGGATTCCCTGGCCACCAGCCACGTGCGTTCCCAAAGCATTGTGAGCTCCATCTTCTCTGAAGCCTGGAAGAGAGGAACCCAGCTGGAGGAATCCAGCAAGGTAGCAACGGCTTGGAATAACGCCTTTTTAAGAAATTAGGGCATGAATAGCTCGGCTGCATGGCTAGGAGGCTGCTGGTTTCTTCCACTATGATTTCTGTGCCCCGCACCCGATTTCCCATTCCATAATGTAATTACTGTATAGTGTCAATCATATCAACATAGATTATATGAAATCATTGCCATTTGTATTGTTGTCATCTGCTCATTCCACTGGGCAAGTTTGTAGACCATTACTGAAACCTTTTGTGAATCAAATTCAGCAAATAATTGGTTTACAGTCCGTTCCAATAGTCGTCCGTATGAAAATGATTTGTGTATCTTATTGTAATATGGCAAATTCTATTGAATGGGGTCTCGTGTACACATTTGCATCATGTTGCTGTTCTGTCGCCTTGCATTTTGTTTCACTGCTCGTGTTTCTCCTGTTGCCTCATTGTACCAGGTTCCAAATGTGAAGCCCACCACAGCTAAGGCCATCAAGCCCACAGCGATTTGTACGGGGCAGTATTAAGGTCAGGGGTCATACGAAAAAGCACATATTTAACCTGGATGTTGTTGACTGGAATTTTCCAGACTAACTTTCTAAAAAATAAATAAAATTAAAAACAAAAATCCTTAATCCTTTCTTGAAAATATGAACCTTAACACGAGCATTCCCTGGCTTCTGGTTAACATTTTTTTTTTGGCCAAAACCTTATTCTAAATGTCGCCAGATATGTTGTGGTCTGCATCCAGCCTTTTTATGCCAAAATGTGAGGCTGTGAAACAAAAAACAAACAAGTTACTCAAAGCCTCAATCATATTTGCTGTGGATTGCAATCTTCGCAGTGCATATGCAGTGATCAGCCTCTACATTAAGGGCTACTCCATGTTATCAGCTTCACACAGAACTCCAGACTCGCCAGATCATAGCTACGGCCTAATGAGACAGCACTAGAACTCTGGCAGCCGCAAAGGAAATAAATGGCAAGGAAGTATCACATCGTTTTTGATTATTTGTATAAAGGGATTAAGGCCTAAGCCACACGGCATGAAAATCGGAGCGAGTGGAATGCTATGTTTTATCGCATTCCACTCGTACCAATATTAGCCTATGTGTCAGCACCCATGAACGATTATCTTCTCAGCCCTAATCGGACCGAGAAAACAATCGCAGCATGCTGCGACTGTAATGCGAGTCTTGTTTCTCTCGCACCCATTCAAGTCGATGGGGCGAGAGAAAAACCGCACTGCACTCGCAGAACATCGGTGTACCGTGAGTGCAGGGCAAGAATGGCAATAGCCGGCAACGGAGGAGAGAGGGAGATAAATCCCTCCCCTCCGCAGCGCTGGCCCGCCCCTCCGCAGTGCTGGCCCGCTCCTCGGTGACGGTCCGCCCCCCGCAGCTGAGGTCCGATCGCATGATCGGACCTCATTCGCAGTGACACTCGCATGACACTCGGCTCCTGCTGTGCTGCCAGCGTGACCCGAGTGTCATGCGAGGATCGCAGTAGATCCCCGTGTGGACCCGGCCTAAGTGTTCAGATTGTAGTGTGCATTTTGCAAAAGGGAGTTTATCAACACAAAGTGACTCTTCAAACCGAACACAGAAGCTTGGTGCACCCTTGGAGTGGCCAAAACAGGCTCTTAGTGCATAATAGGAATTGCCAAAACAGTTCAGTGCACTTTCTACCTATATGTTCTTCTTCTATCTCCTCTCTTCTTTTGCTCTTCTACAGCCAGAGCTGTCAATTTGTTGGGATAAATGCAAAATAAGTAGGTGGGGAAGTGCACTGAACTGTTTGTTCACCCAAAAGATGCACCGATCTTTTGTGCTTGGTTTAAACAGTCATTTTGTGTTGTCACCCTGAAAACGCCAGGTAATCCACTTATACAAGTGTGTAGAGAAGTTAATAATGTAAAAATCATTGCTGTAGTATAGCTTTTAGGCTGCGTGCCCACGATCAGTGTTTGCAGCGTTTTAGATGCAGTGTTGTTGCTGCGTTGTACAGTACAAGCACAGTGGATGGGATTTCTGGAAATCCTGTGCCCACTGTGCGTGTGTGGGCCGCAGCAAAAACTGACCTGCGGTGCGGCTTTCCGAGGCACAGCATATTAATTCTTTGCTGTGGATTTGCATGCGTCCTCCGTAGGGAGAACACAAGACTGCAGCACCCCGAACCCTGATAGTGGGCACGAGCAGCTGCGGTCTCCTCGTGACCCTGCAGGTCAAGACCCACTGCATCCAGGACCTTATCACCCTTAGTGATAGTTGGCCTAAAGAAAATATTTATTCATTTTATATGCAGATGAGGGCTTTTTCGGTGCACAGTTACACTCCCTCTATTGATTGACCGCACACTCTGCAGCTGTTCTCAAAGTGTTATTTTCGGCTCTCATTGCTGGCTCCTGTCTGTATTACACTACTGAGCAGCTGCCGCAGACTGGACCCATTAATGTCCCTATGAACATGGCTGCAATGTCCGTGCGGAAGTGAGGAGCCAATGATTGATATCAGCGCTGTCAATGAGCAGCTCTGTGCCTCAGCACAGCCACTACGGCCATACTCACATAGCGTCATTCTTGGCTCCTGTCTGTATTACACTACTGAGCAGCTGCCGCAGACTGGACCCAGCAACGACAGCCAACAATATCCCTATGTGAATATGGCTGCAATGTCCATGGGGAAGTGCGGAGCCACTGATTGAGTTAAGCACTGTAGTTGAGCAGCTCTGCCCCTCGGCACGGCCACTACAGCCATACTCGCATAGCGTCATTGCTGGCTCCGGTTTCCAGCAGCCACTTGGTACTTTACTAGCGTCCGGTCTGCAGACAGGAACCACCATTAAGAGCTGGTAATGACACTGTATGAGGGCGGTTTCATTGCACCGACCATATACATCTGGTCGTACTCCGTATGCAAAATGAGGGGGGAATGATGCACTATACACCTGTATAAGTGGTTTAGTTACCATTTTGGGGGTGATAGGCTCCCATTAATATATACAGTTTTCACTTTTTCTCCATGAAAGCTCATCTCGTTCACAGAGTACGGGGAATGTGGCTTTCTTGGTACATTTAGGGAGACGTTGCATGGTTTGCAATGACAGACAGCGGATGATTTATAGTGACCCACACAATACAGTCCCTGAGATCTTGGGAAATCTATTTTATTAGTGTACTTAATTAGTAACTGGGAGCAACGCGTGTGCTTCACATTAGTCCAATCTATATAAATGTGTTCCTCCGAAAGCTATATAATATTATACTGCCAACATTGAATAAAAAGTAATATATTACTAATCTAGCCTGCAGTGTGAGTGTGAAGAGGGGCGGTGATGACCTGCCCTGACACTCAATCTGCAGGGATGTATTACTGGGCCTGCAATGCTGGTTTCAGAGACCAGGCATATAACCCCATATTGACTGATGTAGGTGGAAGAGCAATCTGCGAGTACATGAGGATTAAAATGGCTTAAAATAAATACAAATAGATGGAGTTCATACTGGGACACAGAGGACTTTTTTTTACCTTTCTCTGGCTGCAAAGGGAAGAATAGGGATCTCGGTTATGTTCTGCTTAACTTGCCTCTCCTCACCATCCTCCTTTGTCTCTTTACAATTTGGGTTCTGTTCACACTCAGCAGTTTTTTGTTTTTGCTTTTTCTCCATGTTTTGCATCCATCATTTGAGACCAAAATCCACACAAAAATGTTACATTGAATTCCTTTTATCTAAATGAGATTTTGTTTTACATAAAAAGAAAAAGGATTGTGCTGATGGATGGGATAAGTTGCATACCTGCCATCTAGCACAAAACACCTCTAAAATAATACATTTTGTTTATATTCAATGTAAAAAAAAAAATTGATAAAGAACTGGATGCAAAGTTTGTCAGATCATTAATTTCATAGCCTTATTTCTTTTCATTAAAATATAGACACAAATCTAAAAAGCCTGTTCTCTAATGTGAACATAGCCTTACTTGTAATGCTGTCTTTGCCCTGCCGTTGTCTCATGTAATTAGCTATTGATGTACATATATGTTTCCCTTTTCATTAATTCTATACTGAATACCTGTTCACTGGTGTTTGTCTTCCAGTATTGGAAACAGTATGATGACAGAAGAAGACTATCTTGCCTTTTTAAAGTTCTTGTTGTCTTAGTGGTCCTTGCCAGTTCTACAGCTGATCATGTGCTGTACCACTGCAGGCAATCACTGGACATAGCCATCAATTGCCATGCATACCAAAATCAGCACTGAGGCCAGTGATTGGCTGTTGTGGTCAAGATACCAATATAAGCAATGTTATTGCTGTATAGGACCATCAGGGACCACAAAGGGGCAATGCTGGGATGGTGGTAGATCTGAAATGTGATTTATGGCTATTTTTACTCTACCACATTGTTTACTGTTAGCCACATCTCATTACCCCAGTAAACCACTCTTATATGTAACTTAAATGTCTGCAAATGTATTCAATAGTACAGGCAAATATAAGAAACTTTGTAATATATCTTAACAGAGAAATCTGCTTCCTTCCCCACTTGAGTCCCTTTTTTCCCCCCCTCCCCATCGTCCCCTCAATGACTCCCACATCCCTTCACCTCCTGCAGTTCTATTTCTCTTTGGAAAATCAACTGCACAAATCCTTCTTACCCAGACAAGATTTCGGCCAGATCACTATGGTGTCATGAGCAGAGAGAGGAAACAGGCAGAGGGAGACAGGGAGAACATGCTGAGCTTCATAGCAAGTCTTTTACCTCACCGCAGACCTTGATTCACATCAAGGAAGTAGTCAGTAGTGCTGTCTAATGTCTTCCATGCTAACCGTGCTGCCACTGCTTGTCTGTGTGCTAAAAAATGAATGACGAGCAGGAATCCTTCTCTGTGTGCAGCGTACAAGAAACATAGCAGCTAATTTCATCTCACCAGCTCAGAGTACAAATTAAGAGAGAAATCCTGCAGAGAGAGAAACTGGTAAAAATGCAGCAAACCATTCACATAAAGGTCAGATAGTGTTATTCTTTGTGTACAGGTAAAGGACAATTTTTCTGAAAAAAGTATTTGAAAATACGGTTAAACTTTAATGGTGTCTATAAGGTATCCTAACTGTGTACATGAAGAATAGCACCATACCTGGGCATTATATGACACATTGTCACCAGTTTTGCTTGCTCTAAGTATAACTTGCAATCCACTTGTAGCAGGGGAGGAGACGAGCTGCAGCAATCTCTTCCTTTGCAGAGCACACAGAGAGGGGTTCCCACTCTTCATTCACTTTTCAGCTCACAGAGACAAGCTGCAGCAATATGGAGGACATTTTACAGCAGAGCTGAGCTGTTTTCATCTGAATCAATCTCTGATGGGAGGTAAACCACTTGTTACAAAGCTCTGCACAATGTTTTTCTGTTCTCTTCCCTGCTCCTCACTCATCCTTCCCCTTCCCTCTCTATAGAGGATAATGGGCCGTTGAATATGACACCAGCAGTCTTCTCTGAGCAAGACAGACTTGAGTGTTTTTTTCACAGGGGATTGTGAGTTCAAGACGCAGGATGTAGGGAGAGAAGTGTCTGATAAATGTGGAAGGAAGCTGATTTTTCTGATAAGATGTATTACAATTGCTCCTACTATCGATTTATACAAGATTTGTTGAAAGTACAGTACCCTTTTCAGGATTGCAGAATTTTTTTAGTTTTTTTTTCTCCTCCATTGCACTCTATATTTTTGTCACTGTAGCCATGGGACACGTTTCATTTTTTTAATTGAGCTATTTTAGGAACATGTAAATTGAAAATTAAGTGATTGACTCTCAGTTCATTAGACTGTGTGCCTTTTGGGTCTGACAGCCTGGCTTTGTGCCAGCGCTCTTCTTCTGTGCCATTGCAATCACAATGATATGCATTTACACATACTGTGATTACATAAGTACAAATGTCATGGACATTTATATGCGCACTTATATACACACACGCACGCACGCACATCATTACGTAATTAAATAGGTTGCTTGCTACAATGCATATAGGTATACATACATAGAGAATGTACCGGTTTGCAAAAGTTTTTTCCTCTGTCTATGTATTTTCTTTCTCACTTTTAGCTAAATGCTATGTTATTGTACATTTTCTACAACTGTTATATTTCATGTATTTTTTTTTTTCTGTTGTCATTCTAGGCTCGCATTGAAACCCTAACACGTCCGTTAACTTCGTTGACCCCCCAGTCACAGGTCCAGATAAGAGCTGTGTCCCCACATGCATTATCTCAACCCTCACCATTTGCAGTACCACCTCCTCCTCCACCGCCACCTCCACCACCACCCCCCCCACCTCCTCCACCACTTCCTACACAATCCAAATCTACCCCAATTTTGTTTGCAAAGTACAGTACCATCACAAGATTACAAAATGCTGCCCAATATCCAGGGCCTAATTTCAAGGCACCATCAGCTACCCATGGAAGTCAACATGTTACACTAAGTACAAAACCTCAAATGGTTGTGACTCCAAATGGAGCAATTCCTCCTCCACCTCCTCCTCCCCCTCCCCCACCACCACCACCCCCTGGTTCTGCTATGGCAATGCTAAAACCTAACCCCTGTGCACCGTCCACACCTCAGTTTACTCCACCACCACCACCTCTAAAGATTAATCAAGTCCCACAGAATAACTCTATTCAAGCTGCTCAACCTCCTCCACCCCCACCATTACCACCACCTCCTCCTCCACCACCTTCCTTCCAAGCTCCTGTTAAACAACTTCTGCCTGTAAGTAAAATTACTGCCGCTGTTGTTAACCCACCCACAACTGCAGCTACGGGACCACCAACAGCACCCAAAAAGCAGTTACACTTTACCCCTTCCCAAACTGCACAATCTTCAATAACTACATCAGCCCCATCTGGTCCTACACCCCCTCCAACATTACCAAAACAACAAAGCTTTTCCACCAAGCCCCCTTCATCTCCACAGTCAGCCATGCCCTCAGTTAAGCAAATTGTCAGCCAGTTTCCACCACCTCCTTCGTCAGATACTTCTAAACCAGCAACTCCAAGTGCTGTTCCTCAGTCTCCACCAGCTGTTAAAGCAAAACCAAAATGGCAACCATTTTCTGTTCCATCACCAGAATTTCCTCCTCCTCCTCCTGAAAGTAGCTTAGCCTTACTTCCTCCACCACCCCCACCACCTCCACCCCCTCCTTCAACATCTCCTGTTCCACCACCTTCCCCAACACCAGACAAAAATGGTTCCCCTGGTAAGAAAACAAGCAAGACATCAAGTCCTGGAGGGAAAAAACCTCCACCCACACCACAAAGAAATTCTAGTATTAAGTCCAATAGTTCTGCGGAGTATCACGAATCCAAGAAAACATCCGTGGACAGTCTTGTTTCTAAATTTTCAGAGTCTCCTGGATCTCCTTCTAAAGAGTCACTACCCCCACCAGCAGCTCCACCAAAACCAGTTAAACTTAACCTTTCAGGGGTTAACTTGCCGATGGTTTTTCAACAAGGAAATCTCTCTGCCCAAATGATGTCTACAGCAAAAGAGCCTACAACAGAATTTCCATCTCCTCCTTCTGATTCTGAATCTGAATTTCCACCTCCACCAGCAGATCTTGAGCTTCTACCCCCTCCACCTCCACCCGTAGATGCCCCACCACTGTTGTACTCTGGAAATACCTCACCAAAAGTAGCAGTAGTAAATCCACAGCCCCAGACATGGTCCAAATCATCTGTAAAGAAGGCTCCACCTCCTACTAGGCCAAAACGGAATGATAGCATGAGGTTAATGCAAGCGGAAATTACAGAACCTGCCCCCGTAAGTCCTCAAGCCCCAACTTCGCCTAAGCCTGGCCTTAGTGTACAGCCTGGATTCCTTGCTGACCTAAACAAGACTCTGCAGCGAAAATCTATTACTCGACATAGTTCTCTGTCTTCAGCCCGTTTATCAAGGCCTGAACCCACTGCTACAATGGATGATATGGTACTGCCTCCTCCACCACCAGAACTTTTAGGTGAACATCAAAAAGCTAATTGCTATGGAGGCAGCCATTTATCAGGCTATGCAACATTACGAAGGGGACCACCTCCAGCCCCACCTAAAAGAGACCAGAATACCAAACTTTCTAGAGACTGGTAACCTACATCATAAACTTTTTTTGGACTTGTTGCACACCCGGCTGACTAATGTACTACTACTTAAACTTCTTGTATCATAATATCCAATCAAGCAATGCAGTTTCCGGATAAGGGTCATTGTGCACTTTGCTGAACAGAAACAGAATCTGGTGATCCATGACTATTTCCAGTATCGACAGGACCAAATCCCCATTCATATTCCACATATAATGAAATCTTTTGTAGTGTATGTTGGTGTGCGGTGTGTTTCTGCATGTATTCCTACAATAGGCATATAATTCTGTAAGTAATATAGCATCTGTAAAATAAAAGATAACAAGAATGTTTTATTTCAACATGTCTGTTTCTAGTCAACTGCAAATAATATATGATCATCAAACGTAATATTGGTGCAAAGGATATGCCTCAAGAAAGACTTAACGCTATTAATTTAAGAGTTTGTTATATGGTTCAGCCAAAGTGGCCAATAAGTACCATGAGTCATAAATTGAGTTCTGCCTTAATTGCAAATGGGTGCTATTGTCATGTGTGTTACCGTTCTATCCTGCACTTGATGGTTCCTGGGTTATAGTAGTGTAGTAGTTAGTTACTTCTTTCTCCAAATAAGAAAAAAAACTTTATTTTCACCTTTAAAAATTTGTAACTAGCTAAAAGTCACCTTCACTCATCTTCTAACCGGACTGGTCTATGTGCAGAATTAGAAGCAGCAAGCATTCTCCCTGACCTGCGTAAGTGACCTGCGTATGGTCGATTGCAGAGAGAATTTGCTTTTGGTTTCCCTTTTCCTGTATTTTTTTTTTCTTGTTTTGTCGATATAGCTACTTCCACAATGATTTCCCTTACTTTTGGTGTGATATATTCAGTAACCAGATTGTACTACTTTCACCAGAAAAATTACTTACATTTTTCACAAGCCTTTTAAATGAAATAAATTAAAATGTGCAGTTTTGTGTTTGAGGAGGATTTATAATGACTGCACAGTGGATCATATCCTTACTTGGGAACTTCTGGTGCTATGAGAAATATGGCTAGCTATTAAAAAGGGGGTTGCCTGTTTGACTTTACATGGGACATGTCTAGTCAACATACCTGATGCCTTCCTCATGATGCCTCTTCTCTCCATTCCTCAGTTCTGGAACCCTAGACTCTGGTTTACAAAATGGCTAACGGCCACTATCTTATACTTCGCTATGGAGAGAGGAGTTACGATGGGACCAGTAGCATGTCGCATGTATAGTCATCAAACTTTCAGTTTGGACTGGGGGGATTGCTGTAAATTTGATTGGGCTGCAGTGCTGCTTGCACCAATCTTTATATGTTTGTATTTTATTTTTCAAACTGAAAAAAATCTTTTAGGCAGCCGCTACATGGCAACGTGTTGTGCCGTAGTGATTCTCAGACAAGTTGCGTAACAAAAAACATTTGCGACTTGCTGTTGCACAACAAATTTAGAGGTGGAATTTTGCTGTAAAAAATGGCCAATTAGACGATCAATGCATGCAACCTTTACTTGTATATGGTAAGTGACTTGCTTGCCACAAGTGATTAGAATTTGGAAACATTTTAGTCTGTCACAGCTAAGCTAGATCGCAACACAACACCATAGGTAATCATTAGATGCAATGACTGCACTATCTCTGTTGCGTATAACACATCGGCGTTTAGCCCTAGCCTTAATATTCAACTTAGAGAGAAAAACAAAATGGCAGACTGTTAATACAATCACACTATACTTCATGCACAGAGATTAATTGAAAAAAAAACTTCATAGTAGTGCTTCTTTAAGCGCTTATCAGATACTTCTTCCCTGCCTCCTGAATTCTGAAAAAAAACAAACAGCTCAAATCTATCTTGCTTAGACTAGAAGACTGTCAGGACTTCCAAACCCAATCTACTCTTTTGAAGAATGGAGGAGTAAGGAGCAGCAGTGAGAGGAAACAGAAAGATCAAATTGAGCTTTCTATCAAGTCATTTGCCTCTCCCCAGCCCTGATTCATATCCATACAGCCTAGCTATGCTGTATTATGTCCTCCATGATGCAGCTTTTCTCTGTGTGATAAAAAATGAATGAAGCACAGGAATACCTGTTTGCTGTGATGTGTTCGGGAGATATTACTGCAGCTTGTCTCTTACCACCAGCTCCCAGTGGATAACAAATTAGAGCATGTAATGGGGAAAACAGATGAAAATGTGGAATGCAAGATATATGGCCAGAAATGGTGCTGTTAATCATATACATACAGAGGACAGTTTATTCTGAGGTTACTTAAATGTACAATTATCCTTTATTTCTCATACTAATGCAAGACATAATGGCAACTTGCTAGTAAAACTCTCAAGGGGTTGAAATCCACCTCACAACCAATTGTTAGTTATACAAAATATTATTTTTTGTCTTTTTGAGGTTTGTTGTTTTTTGTTTTTTTTTTGCTTTAGCTTTTGTCACTCATTTCAGGACATGGCACCAGTTAAGGTAACTAGAATGGCTGGACTGAAGCACAGATGCTGATATGGAAACCATAATGCAGTGAAGTAGAATGTTGACAGTATCTAGATAGACCTAATTAAAGGGAACCTGTCATGTAAGAAACTGCTATTACCCTGCAGATAAGGGCTCAATCTCCAGGTTACTAGCTTTCTGAAACCGTGGGCCATCACACTGATAGCCCTGTTGCATGGAGGAAATTCACTTTATTCCAATCGGCAGCCTCTGACTTTCAGACATGGAGGTGCAATTGGCGTGGTTTCCGTTACCACTTAGTGCAAAGTGACCAGCAGCTGTAACCACGCCCCAACACTGACTGACCGTCGGCTCAGCATTGCATCCATACACAGCCGCTGTTTGTCAGTGCTGGGGTGTGGTTACAGCTGCCACACACTATGCACTGAGCATTGACTGAAAGTGGCCAACCAGAAACCTATGACTGAAAGCTCGAGTCTGCCAAAAAGAATAGTTATTTTCCTCCTTGGCAGCAGAGCTCTGAGTGTGGAGCCAGGCCGCTAGTAGCTTACAGATTAAACCCATTTCTGCAGGTTATTACAGTTTTTTTAAATGACCGATTCGCTTTAAGGATTTTGGCAATTGATTTTGAGAATTAAAGTGATTGATTTTTTTTTTTTCTTTTTTATAACATTACCCCAACCATACTTTACTGCAGTTTACATTATCAGTACAGCCTGTAGAGAACGTATCACTCAACATTCATTGCTATGTAATTGAGACTTGACCCTTCTTATCTTCTTTACATTGCAGTCGTATTCTTTCACTGCTGGTAATTACAAAGTGCTAAGATGATGTTGGAAACCTTATTTAAAAAGGGGGCGCTAAAGAGAGGGTTAGGAATATCAGATTCATAATATCCAATATTAAAAATGCATATATTGAGAGAGGTTCCTCTAGCCAAGCTTCTGAAGAAATTTATTAAAATGGTAAATGACAAATCATCCTTTATGTATATTCGTGATCTTCCACCCTAGGACTGAAAAGTGACTATACATTTCTCATGTACTGTATAGTCACCATACCCAATTCCCTCCATTTGTGTCCCGCTGCTTCCTCCACTCAGATTGGCATAGCATTCCTCCAGCTTTCAAGATAGCCCCATAGTGTCATGGAGAGTGAACCTCCCTTCCCTTCCCTGCCCTGTGCTGTGGGTTAGGAAAGGTAAGAGGGGCTTGGTTGACTTACCACTGTTCTTCCGATACCACAGTGACTGTCAACTTAAACACAAGATGAACACCAATCTGAGCGCAAGAGGCAGAGGGAGGCAAACTGAGGGTACCTGGTAGGATGATTATACTGGAGATGCTTGTATAGTCACTTTTCAGTCCTTGGTTGGAGGGTCAATTTAAGAAGTACCTATCGACAACCTGAAGCATCCATTTTTATATAAGAGTTGGCAGCCTTAAGTAAATTTTCTAAATACAGTATAAGCTATTGTCACAAGTGCATCAAAGTAACCATAATGTCCCTAAAGGACCTGACTATCAAAATTTGGGTCCGAACATCCAGGTTATGGGATACTGGCCTGCAGAATGGAATTCCACAACTGTACATGCGTCCTCCCACAGTGAGAGTGAGGTCTTGCACTGTGCTTTAACCCAGCCCTGCCGTGTACTTTACTGAGCTGTTACCAGAAGGTAACCTCATTAGAGCAATATCGTTTACCTAACAGATTTGTAAAGTTACCGGGAGCGCTATATTACTGTAAATAGTGAGATGCGTCTGGGATCCCGCTCTACATGCTGGAATCCAACAACACATAACTTTGTGCCTTGTTAGGACTTTTGCTAGAAAGTTGGGCCTTTGGGGGAAGGGGTGTATTAGGGTTTACTTCTGAGGGTTTTTTTGGACAATAACTTAGTTTAGCAAAATCGCCAGTGTGAGGCTGTCCACTGTTGTATTACATAAAAATGGAAGCCTCTGACAAGTGATAGGTGCTCTTTAAGATTATGCTCTTCGGAGAATGTACAGTGCCTTGTGAAAGTATTCGTCTCCCTTGAATTTTTCAACCTTTTCCCACATTTCAGGCTTCAAACATAAAGATAAAAATGTTAATGTTATGATGAAGAATCAACAACAAGTGGGACACAATTGTGAAGTTGAATGAAATTTATTGCTTATTTTAAACTTTTTTAAAAAATACCTGAAAAGCAGGGCGTGCTATATTATTCGTCCTCTTTTAAGTTAATACTTTGTAGCGCCACCTTTTGCTACTATTACAGCTGCAAGTCGCTTGGGTTATGTGTCTATCAGTTTTCCACATCGAGAGACTGAAATTCTTGCCCATTCTTCTTTTGCAAAAAGCCTGAGCTGAGTGAGGTTGGATGGAGAGCGTTTGTGAACTGCAGTTTTCAGCTCTTTCCACAGATTCTCGATTGGATTCAGGTCTGGACTTTGACTTGGACATTCTAACACCTGGATACGTTTATTTGTGAACCATTCCATTGTAGAGTTTGCTTTATGTTTGGGATCATTGTCTTGTTGGAAGACAAATCTCCATCCCAGTCTCAGGACATTTGCACGCTCCAACAGGTTTTCTTCAAGAATGGTACTGTATTTGGCTCCATCCATCTTCCTATCAATTTTAACCATCTTCCCTGTCCTTGCTGAAGAAAAGCAGGCCCAAACCATGATGCTGCCACCACCATGTTTGATAGTGGGGATGGTGTGTTCAGGGTGATGAGCTGTCTTACTTTTACTCCAAACATATCGTTTGGAATTGTGCCCAAATAGTTCGATTTTGGTTTCATCTGACCAGAGCACCTTCTTCCACATGTTTGGTGTGTCTCCTAGGTGGCTTGTGGCAAACTTAAAACAACACTTTTTATGGATATCTTTGAGAATTGCTTTCTCCTTAGCACTCTTCCATAAAGGCCGATTTGTGCAGTGTACGACTGATTGTTGTCCTATGGACAGACTCTCCCACCTCAGCTATAGATCTCTGCAGTTCATCAAGAGTGATCATATGCCTGTTGGTTGCATCTCGGATCAGTCTTCTCCTTGTTTGAGATGAAAGTCTGGATGGACAGCCGTGTCTTGGTTGATTTGCATTGGTATGATGCGCCTTCCATTTCAATATGATTGCTTGCACAGTGCTCCTTGGGAAGTTTTAAAGTTTTGGAAACCTTTTTGTAACCAAATCCTACTTTAAACTTCTCCACAACAGTATCACGGACCTGCCTGTTGTGTTCCTTGGTCTTCATGATGCTATCTGCGCTTTAAACAGAACACTGAGACTATCACAGAGCAGGTGCATTTATACGGAGACTTGATTACACACAGGTGGCTTATATTTATCATCATCACTCATTTAGGACAACATTGGGTCATTCAGAGATCCTCAATGAATTTGTAGCGTGAGTTTGCAGCACTGAAAGTAAAGGGGGTGAATAATATTGCACGCCCCACTTTTCAGTTATTTGTTAAAGTTTAAAATAAAAAATACATTTCGTTCAACGTCACAATTGTGTCCCACTTGTTGTTGATTCTTCACCATAACATTAAAATTTTTATCTTTGTTTGAAGCCTGAAATGTGGGAAAAGGTTGAAATATTCAAGGGGGCCAAATTCTTTCGCAAGGCACTGTAGCAGCTCCGGATACCTGAACCCTTACAAAAAAACATATATATATATATATATATATATATATATATATATATATATATATATATATTCTCTTCCTTTATCTATTTTCCTAGCTAAACCTATTTTGACATAATGTATGTTAAAGATTCCATGGAATAGAGAACATATGTCCTGTTCTTGCTTGTAAAATATTTATTATATTTAGTTTTTGTTTTAATATATGGTTTTGCTGTATGTTTTTGAGCTGCACATAACCTTTATGCATCGTATTGAAACCATGGATCTACAAAGTATAAATTCTTTCTTCTCTCACTGAGGCTTACAAACTGCATTTCTTAAAGAAAAGCTATATTTGAGGAATGACATTGTTTGTTCAAATTACATGTTGTAAAACAAATTGACTTTTTTTTTCATATTTTGATCTAAATATATATATATATATATATATATATATGAATGAAAGGTAGCCTTGCAATTTTCACGCTGGCCGTGTGGGATTGTTTAGACTCTTAAATGATATTTTCACTGCAAGTTAATTGTGATCAATCATTAAAAATTAGTTTCACTATTATATTCACTAGTATATTGCTGTGTAAACAGGATGCTTGTTCATCGGGTGGAAGGGTTTTTTAATACTGCATAAAAGATCATCATACAGAACTCAGTGCCAAGTCCCATGGCAGCCTATTTCCACTGAGCGATCTAATATAGATTACTCATGCAATGTTTCCTTTAGTCTGCCTGTGTAAACAGGTATTCAGAGGAGAGGATCAGTAAAAGTTTCCTGATTTTCTCTATTAAGTATAAGTTGTCCTAACAGTGTAAGCAGTTCATATTATCAGAGGCATGATTACAATGACAGGTATCACCTCTAGACACAGCTGATCACACAGGATCCACTTATTACTGATATCACACGTGAACCTGATCTTTCCATTCTCAATGACACTTGCTGAGGCTCATTAGACTATATAAAAGATAGGATAGGGATGTGACCATTATGGCTGTATACATATGTTGTTTCCTGAAACAACAGAGTAAAAAAAACAGTGGCCAGTGTGAACGTGTACAGATTGTGATATGAAAAAAAAATTCCCCCAAATTTTGAAATACATTTAGTACAAAAGCCTGAGTGAAAAATGTCATTTTCTGATGATAGCTTCTGTTTAATAGCAGACAACTTCTTGCTAAATGTTATTCTCATATTATGAAATTGTATGGTTAGACATAATGAAAATAGACAAGTTTGCAATTAACTAGCTGCTTCTATCTGTTGTCTTTCTACTGCAATGGGAGCTTTTGTCTGAAATTGTTTACAGCTCGTTGCCAAGGAGAACGACCACCCAAACCTGGCCAAACATGTAGTGACTACATTCCAGACAGTTAACTAATGTGTTCTCAGACTATAAATTACTATAGAGCAGTTAGTGCTGCTTACTCATTCAATTCTCTGTTGACTCCTGGAATGACTGTTATCAGTCCTTCAAAAACACAAGCTGTGCCTGAGCCATTAGGGTACCTTCACACTTTAGCGATGCAGCAGCGATCCGACCAGCGATCTGACCTGGTCAGGATCGCTGCTGCATCGCTACATGGTCGCTGGTGAGCTGTCAAACAGGCAGATCTCACCAGCGAGCAGTGACCAGCCCCCAGCCAGCAGCGACAAGCGACCCTGCGCTTGCACGGAGCCAGCGTCTGGAAGCTGCGGACACTGGTAACTAAGGTAAACATCGGGTATGGTTACCCGATGTTTACTTTAGTTACCAGCTCACACCGCTTAACTTAGCGTGTGCAGGGAGCAGGAGCCGGCACTGGCAGCGTGAGAGCTGCGGAGGCTGGTAACGAAGGTAAATATCGGGTAACCACCTTGGTTACCCGATGTTTACCTTGGTTACAGCTTACCGCAGGCTGTCAGACGCCGGCTCCTGCTCCCTTCACATTCAGGATTGTTGCTCTCTCGCTGTCACACACAGCGATGTGTGCTTATCAGCGGGAGAGCAACAATAAAAAAACGGACCAGGGCTCTGTGTAACGAGCAGCGATCTCACAGCAGGGGCTAGATCGCTGCTTAGTGTCACACACAGCGAGATCGCTAATGAGGTCACAAAAAACGTGACTCGGCAGCGATCTCAGTAGCGATCTCGCTGTGTGTGAAGTACCCCTTGTTCAGACAAAATTATCTGGTAAATTTAGAGATAATTGTGCAGATTTGAAAGCACATCAAACAGAGCACTACCCCAAAAGTAAGTAAGGAGGCTGGGGAGCTGTGCACTCTTAAAGACACATGTTGAGCCTAATCTTTTAAGCCTGCACTAGATTGATCTAAGTAAATTCTGGTATTGCGCAAGTGCACATTGAATCTTATTAATGAGTGACTATCACTGAATGAGAATTAGGCTGCAATCAAATATCAGTGTGTCACGACCCGTGATGGTGTTCGGCCGCAAGTCTCCTGATTCCGCACCCTCATAGGCATAGTTTGGGATCAGGAGATCCATGGCTGGTCTCTGCATCCCGGACCGCAACAAATGGATGTGTGAACCTGGCCTTAGTTGATTCTTTAAATACACATTCAAGGTATCTGTACAGATACATTTCTGTACATTTTCTAGACTGGGATCTGTTCCACTCTAAAATATAATATATTATAATATATGAATATTGCAGCATTTAGGTCTAAAAATATCTGCATTTC
Organism: Anomaloglossus baeobatrachus; assembly: GCF_048569485.1. Lineage (NCBI taxonomy): Eukaryota > Metazoa > Chordata > Amphibia > Anura > Aromobatidae > Anomaloglossus > Anomaloglossus baeobatrachus. The sequence continues at coordinate 122,643,174 of NC_134359.1, read as the reverse complement.
TCTTTGGTGCTTTAAGGCCAGTTTAGATGGATGTTTAAGCCTTTCTGGGTACAAATCAGAGAAGCACACTCATTATGTGCTGGGTACACCTACACATGTCATTTCTGTATGCGAATGTCTGTAAGCGGTAAACTGTCCATGTGACAGGACCCGTTATAATATAAGGTACGGCATGCTTTTTTTGTTCCGCTGAATTAAAGCGACCTATTAAGAGTCAACTGCATTTACAATTGAGTTGTTACATTGAGCCCATTTTATTAACTATTTTGATTGTACATAAATTGAAGTCAAACATTGGTTCTAGAAATGTTGTGGGTAATAGTAACTATGTTCACTGTTGGTACACAGTGTAATCTTTCTACAGCCCTGCATATTCATTCAATATTGCTGAAAATATCTGCAAGCCGTAAACAATAAATATACACCATGACAAAATGGAACCTGTATTTCTGTTGTGATGTTTCAGGTTTTAGCAGAAGTGGGAAAAAATGCTGCCAAGTAAGAATGCTTTACAAAAAGAAATGGTAGCAGTTTATTTTTGTCGATTAGTAAACTGCAAAGTGAATGAATAAAAGAGAAATACAGTGGGTATTGAAAGTATTCAGACCCTTTTAAAATTTTCACTGTTTCATTGCAGCCATTTGGTAAATTCAAAGAAGTTCATTATTTTTTTTTCTCTCTGCACCTCATCTTGACAGAAAAGAAACAAATGTAGACATTTTTGCAAATTTATTAAACAAGAAAAACTGAAATATCACATGGTTATAAGTATTCAGACCCTTTGCTCAGACACTCATATTTAAGTCAGACCCTTTGCTCAGTATTGAGTAGAAGCACCCTTTTGAGCGAGTACAGCCATGAGTCTTGGGAATGATACAACAAGTTTTTCACACCTGGCTTTAGGGATCCTCTGACATTCTTCCTTGCAGATCCTCTCCAGTTCCATCAGGTAGGATGGTGAATGTTGGTGGACAGCCATTTTCAGGTCTCTCCAGAGATGCTCAATTGGGTTTAGGTCAGGGCTCTTGGACCAGTCAAGAATGATCACAGAGTTGTTCTGAAGCCACTCCTTTGTTATTTTAGCTATGTGCTTTGGGTCAGTGTTTCGTTGGAAGGTGAACTTTTGGCCAAGTCTGTGGCCCAGAGCACTCTGGAAGAGGTTTGTTTTTTTTTTCAGGATATCTCTGTACTTGGCTGCATTTATCTTTCCTTCAATTGCAACCAATCATCCTGTCCCTGCAGCTGATTAACACCACCATAGCATGATGCTGCCACCACTATGTTTCACTGTTGGGATTGTATTGGGAGGTGATGAGCAGTGCCTGGTTTTCTCCACACATACCGCGTAGAATTATCACCAAAAAGTTCTATCTTCGTCTCATCAGACCAGAGAAACCAGAGAATCTTATTTTTCATAGTCTGGGAGTCCTTCATGTGTTTTTTTTTTTTTTTTTTTGCAAACTCTATGCGGGCTTTCATATGTCTTGCACTGAGGAGAGGCTTCCGTTAGGCCACTCTGCCATAAAGGCCCGACTGGTGGAGGGCTGCAGTGCTACTTGACTTTGTGAAACTTTCTCCCTTTTTCCTATTTCATCTCTGGAGCTCAGCTACAGTGATCTTGGGGTTCTTCTTTACCTCTCTCACCAAGGCTCTTCTCACACGATTGATCAGTTTGGCAGGATGGCCAAGTCTAGGAAGGTTCCAAACTTCTTTCATTTAAGGATTATGGATGCCATTGTGCTCTTAAGAACCATGAATACTGCAGAAATTCTTTTGTAACCTTGGCCAGATCTGTGCCTTGTCACAATTCTGTCTCTGAGCTCCATGTGCAGTTCCTTTTGACCTGATGATTCTCATTTGGTCTGACATGCACTGTGAGTTGTGAGGTCTTATATAGACAGGTATGCACCTTTCTAAATCCAGCCCTATCAGTTTAATTAAACACGGCTGGACTCCAATGAAGGAGTAGAAGGAGGATCACAAGGAAATGGACAGCATGTGACTTATATATGAGTGTCTGAGCAAAGGGTCTGAATACTTATGACCATGTGATATTTCAGTTTTTCTTTAATAGATTTGCAAAAATTACTACATTTCTGGGGGGGTTCTGTCAAGATGGGGTGCAGAGTGTACATTAATAAGAAAAATGAACTTTTTGAATTTACCAAATGGCTGCAATGAAAGAGTGAAAATTTCAATGGGTTTGAATAATTTCCGTACACACTGTACATGTAATGGCTCTTTTACACTAGCCAATAATCTATCGCTATGACAATTGTGTAATGTGATTGGGTTGAGCGACTAAATGATATGTCTAAAAACGCTTGCTCGTGTATGAAATTGTTTAGGTGAGCAAAAAACTTGTTTATCTTTTGTGTAATTTTAATTGGCGATTGCTCATTTACCGATGAAACCAGCAAAAAGTAGAAGTGTAATAATAGACATTCAACCATATTATTCAGAACTTGTCCTGTATAAACATGTGTTTGACATTGTTTGCTGCTAGTCATAAGTTATGATTGCATTGGTCATCGTTGAAACAATTGTCTGCTTGTGTAAGTGAACCCAAAATCAAATCAACATTTGTTTGACTACTTTTTCCTTCAAATTGGCATCAAAGCATCAATTCTTCTAGATACACTTGCACACTGTTATTAAAGGAACTCAGCAGGGAAGTTGTTCCAAACATTTACAAGAACTAACCACAGATCTTCTATGGGTATAGAGTTCTGTCACTTCCTATAATTCCAGACAAGCTCGATGATGTTGATATCAGGGTCTCTGTGGGGGCCATATCATCACTGCCAGGTTTTCTTGTTCCTCTTTATGCTGAAGATAGTTGTTAAGCTGTTTGTTTGCAATCGTTGTCCTGCTGCAAAATAAATTTGGAGTCAATCGGACCCCCTCCTCTTGCATAATGGACACACATCTGCTTGTGTTTCCAGCAGTAAATGAATTCTGACTAAGGCTGCTTTCTTCAGCGCTCTATTGGGAGACCCAGACGATTGGGGTATAGCTACTGCCCTCCGGAGGCCACACAAAGCACTACACCAAAAGTGCAAGGCCCCTCCCCTTCTGGCTATACCCCCCCGTGGTATCACGGGTACTCCAGTTTTAGCTTTGTGTGCGAAGGAGGTCAGACATTCCATGCATAGCTCCACAGATTTTAGTCAGCAGTAGCTGCTGACTATTTCGGATGGAAGAAAAGAGGGCCCATATAGGGCCCCCAGCATGCTCCCTTCTCACCCCTGGATGGTGTTGTAAGGTTGAGGTACCTATTGCTGGTACAGGGCTGGAGCCTCACATGCTGTTTTCCTTCCACATCCCCTTGGGGGCTCTGTGGAAGTGGGATCCTGCCGGCCTCAAAGCTCTGACGCCGGGCTCCATCCACAGACCCATAGCACCTGGTGGATGCCGAGCAGGAGTACCATCAGGGACCGGGCCCTGCATCATACAGGTACTCTGTGTCCCCGGCAGGCACAGACGCACTCCGGGCTGGCTGGGCGTTGTAGTGCGCCGGGGACCGTACACTGAGCTGGTGTTCCTACAGTTATCTGGGGGACTTTGTGTTCTGGGAACGCAGCGCCGACCCTCACTGGACCGGCGGCGCTGCTGTGACTTGTGGTGCGCCGGGGATACGCCGACCGCGCTTTTACGGCGGGGGCGTTTATAACTCTAGTCCCCGGCTTTTGGGCCTAGGACGCCGGCAGCTCCGATCGTTCCCGCCCCCACCCTGTCAATCAGGGTAGGGGAGAGACGCTGTTTCACGGCAGCGACGAGGGCTGGAGCCTGATTTACATGCTCCAGCCCTCTCACTATGCACAGAGGGAAGCAGGCTTCCCGCTCTTGGTCAGGAACGCCCAGGGCCCGCCCCCCTTCCTCTCTCAGGACGCCGGCAGCCATTACATGCATGTCTGGCTGGAGGAAGGACGCAAGGCTCTGGGAGACCTAGACTGAGGGGCTTTGGGAGACCACACACCCGCTCTTAAGCGGGCGGTAAGCGGCTTTTCAGCTGGCCCCTCTAGTGCCTTACTGTGTATTAGTGTACTGTGTCACTGGACATAGATATTTATTGATTTCTTGCACTGTGAGGTCGCTTCCTGGCTGAATACCCCAGATCGCTCTGAGGAGGCAGCAACATGTCATCCACAAGACGCAAGGCTGCCAAGGCTAGGGCTGTGTGCACTGCGTGTGCTGCATGTGGGGCTGCTCTACCAGCAGGCTCCAATGACCCCCATTGTGTGCAATGCTCAGATCCGGTGCTGCTTCGCCAGCCGGAGTCCGGAGAGGTAGTGACCCAGGCTGAGACGCTTGTAAGTCCTGCCCCGGTGTCAGGGACAGACTTTGCAGTTTTTGCGGATAATATGTCTGTGGCTATGGCAAAAATCCTGGAAACTTTGCAATCCATGCCTGGGGCTCAGTCTATGGACACGGCGAGGTCTATATCCTCTAATCCTCCGCAGTTGGATTTAATCCAGACTGCAAGGGGGTCCCCGGCTTCTCAGGATGAGTATAATGACTCAGATGATTGCCCCAGCCACCCCAAGCGGGCTCGCTGGGAAAGACCCTCAACGTCATCACACTGCTCAGGGTCTCAGCGCAATCAGTCTCCATGTGATGTGTCTGAAGAGAGTGATCAGGAGTCTAATCCTGGAACCCCTCTCAATCTGGATACCCCGGATGGGGACGCCATGGTAAACGATCTTATCTCAGCCATCAATAGGCTGTTAGATATTTCTCCCCCAGCCCCTTCAGCAGAAGAGGCAGCGGCAGAGCAGGAGAAGTTTCGTTTCCTCTATCCCAAGCGTAAATTAAGTGCTCTGTTGGATCACTCTGACTTCAGAGAATCAATCCAGAAACACGACGCTCATCCAGAAAAGCGTTTCTCTAAACGTTCTAAGGATACACGTTATCCTTTCCCACCTGATGTGGTCAAGCGCTGGACCCAGTGTCCAAAGGTGGACCCCCCGATTTCCAAGCTTGCAGCTAGATCCATAGTTGCAGTGGAGGATGGTGCTTCACTTAAGGATGCCAATGACAGACAGATGGACCTTTGGTTAAAATCTGTCTATGAAGCTATCGGCGCGTCGTTTGCTCCAGCATTCGCAGCCGTATGGGCACTCCAAGCTATTTCAGCTGGTTTAGCAAAAGTGGATGCTATCATACATCCAGCGGTGCCGCAAGTGGCGCACCTTACCTCGCAGATGTCTGCGTTTGCCTCTTACGCTATCAATGCGGTCCTAGAATCTACCAGCCGCACCTCAATGGCGTCTGCCAATTCGGTAGTTTTGCGCAGGGCATTGTGGTTAAAGGACTGGAAAGCAGATGCTGGTTCCAAAAAATGTTTAACCAGCTTGCCTTTATCTAGAGATAGACTGTTTGGCGAGCCATTGGCTGACATCATTAAACAGTCCAAGGGTAAAGACTCCTCTTTACCCCAGCCCAGATCAAGCAAACCTCAGCAGAGAAAGTGGCAGCAGAAGTTTCAGTCCTTTCGAGGTTCGGGCAAAACACAATTCTCCTCGTCCAAAGGGACTCAGAGGACGCAAAGAAGCTCAGATTCCTGGCGGGCTCACTCACGCCCCAAGAAAGCAAATGGAGGAACCGCTTCCAAAGCGGCTACCTCATGACTTCCAGTCCCCTCCCTCCGCATCTCCGGTCGGGGGCAGGCTCTCCCGCTTTTACGACACTTGGATGTCACAGGTCAAAGACCGGTGGGTGACAGACATTTTGTCTCGCGGGTACAGAATCGAGTTCAGTTCTCGTCCTCCAGCTCGGTTCTTCAGAACCTCCCCACATCCAGACCGTGTAGATGTCCTGCGGCAGGCGGTGGACTCCCTAAGAGCGGAAGGAGTAGTGGTTCCTGTACCGTCTCAGGAACAAGGGAGAGGGTTTTACTCCAATCTCTTTGTGGTGCCAAAAAAGGACGGCTCGTTCCGTCCTGTTCTGGACCTAAAACTGCTCAACAAACATGTGCACGCCAGACGGTTCCGGATGGAATCCCTCCGATCAGTCATTGCCTCAATGTCTCAAGGAGATTTCCTTGCCTCAATAGACATCAAAGATGCTTATCTCCACGTGCCAATTGCTACAGAACATCAACGTTTTCTACGTTTTGTGATAGGAGACGACCATCTTCAGTTCGTAGCTCTGCCATTCGGTCTGGCGACAGCCCCCCGGGTCTTCACCAAGGTCATGGCGGCGGTGGTAGCAGTCTTGCACTCTCAGGGACACTCGGTGATCCCTTACCTAGACGATCTACTTGTCAAGGCACCCTCTCAAGAGGCATGCCAACTCAGTCTACATGCTACGCTGGAGACTCTCCAGACTTTTGGATGGATCATCAACTTTCCAAAGTCAAATCTGTCACCGACACAGTCACTAACGTATCTTGGCATGGAGTTCCATACTCGAGCAGCGAGAGTGAAGCTTCCGCTAAACAAGCAGCGGTCCTTACAGACAGGGGTGCAATCTCTCCTTCAGGGCCAGTCGCACCCCTTGCGGCGCCTCATGCACTTCCTAGGGAAGATGGTGGCAGCCATGGAAGCAGTTCCCTTTGCGCAGTTTCATCTGCGTCCACTTCAATGGGACATTCTCCGCCAATGGGACGGGAAGACAACTTCCCTAGACAGGAAAGTCTCTCTTTCCCAGACGGCCAAGGACTCTCTACAATGGTGGCTCCTTCCCACCTCATTGTCTCAGGGAAGATCCTTCCTGCCCCCATCCTGGGCAGTGGTCACGACAGATGCGAGTCTGTCGGGGTGGGGAGCAGTGTTTCTACACCACAGGGCTCAGGGGACGTGGACTCCGCAAGAGTCCACCCTTCAGATCAATGTTCTGGAAATCAGGGCAGTGTATCTTGCCCTACTAGCCTTTCAACAGTGGCTGGAAGGAAAGCAGATCCGAATCCAGTCGGACAACTCCACAGCGGTGGCATACATCAACCACCAAGGAGGGACGCGCAGCCGGCAAGCCTTTCAGGAAGTCCGGCGCATTCTGAATTGGGTGGAGGACACAGCATCCACCATCTCCGCGGTTCACATCCCAGGCGTAGAAAACTGGGAAGCAGACTTCCTCAGTCGCCAGGGTATGGACGCAGGGGAATGGTCCCTTCACCCGGACGTGTTTCAAGAAATCTGTCGCCGCTGGGGGGTGCCGGACGTCGACCTAATGGCGTCTCGGCACAACAACAAGGTCCCGGCATTCATGGCGCGGTCGCGCGATCAAAGAGCTCTGGCGGCAGACGCCTTGGTGCAAGATTGGTCGCAGTTCCGCCTCCCATATGTATTCCCGCCTCTGGCACTCTTGCCCAGAGTATTACGCAAGATCAGATCCGATTGCAGCCGCATCATACTCGTCGCCCCAGACTGGCCGAGGAGATCGTGGTATCCGGATCTGTGGCATCTCACGGTCGGCCGACCGTGGTCACTTCCAGACCGTCCAGACCTGCTGTCTCAAGGGCCGTTTTTCCATCAGAATTCTGCGGCCCTGAACCTGACTGTGTGGCCATTGAGTCCTGGATCCTATCGTCAACAGGCTTATCCCAGGGAGTGGTAGCCACAATGAGACAAGCTAGGAAGTCAACTTCTGCTAAGATCTACCACAGAACGTGGAAGATTTTCTTAACCTGGTGCTCTGCTCAGGGAGTGTCTCCCTGGCCATTTGCATTGCCCACTTTTCTGTCTTTCCTGCAATCAGGGTTGGAAAAGGGCTTGTCGCTCAGCTCCCTTAAAGGGCAAGTCTCGGCACTATCCGTGTTTTTTCAGAAACGTCTAGCACGTCTTCCTAAGGTGCGCACGTTCCTGCAGGGGGTCTGTCATATTGTGCCCCCGTACAAGCGGCCGTTGGATCCATGGGATCTGAACAGAGTACTAGTTGCTCTCCAGAAGCCGCCTTTCGAGCCTCTCAAAGAAGTTTCTTTTTCTCGCCTGTCACAGAAAGTGGCGTTTCTTGTTGCGATCACATCGCTTCGGCGAGTGTCTGAGCTGGCAGCTCTGTCATCCAAGGCTCCCTTCTTGGTGTTCCACCAGGACAAAGTAGTGCTGCGCCCCATTCCGGAGTTTCTCCCTAAGGTCGTATCCTCGTTTCATCTTAATCAGGATATATCCTTGCCTTCCTTTTATCCTCATCCGGTTCACCGGTATGAAAAGGACTTGCGTTTGCTAGATCTGGTGAGAGCTCTCAGGATCTACATTTCCCGCACGGCGCCCATGCGCCGTTCCGATGCACTTTTTGTCCTTGTCGCTGGTCCGCGCAAGGGGTTGCAGGCTTCTAAAGCTACCTTGGCTCGATGGATCAAAGAACCAATTATAGAGGCCTACCGTTCTGCTGGGCTTCCGGTTCCTTCAGGGCTAAAAGCCCACTCAACCAGAGCCGTGGGTGCGTCCTGGGCATTACGGCACCAGGCTTCGGCTCAACAGGTGTGTCAGGCAGCTACCTGGTCGAGTCTGCACACTTTCACCAAGCATTATCAGGTGCATACCTATGCTTCGGCGGATGCCAGCTTAGGTAGAAGAGTCCTGCAGGCGGCAGTGACATCCCCGTAGGGGAGGGCTGTTTTGCAGCTCTAACATGAGGTATTTCGTTACCCACCCAGGGACAGCTTTTGGACGTCCCAATCGTCTGGGTCTCCCAATAGAGCGCTGAAGAAGAAGGGAATTTTGTTACTTACCGTAAATTCCTTTTCTTCTAGCTCTTATTGGGAGACCCAGCACCCGCCCTGTTGTCCTTCGGGATTGTTTTTGCTGTTTGCGGGTACACATGTTGTTCATGTTGAACGGTTTTTCAGTTCTCCGATGTTAATCGGAGTTAATTTGTTTAAACCAGTTGTTGGCTTCCTCCTTCTTGCTTTGGCACTAAAACTGGAGTACCCGTGATACCACGGGGGGGTATAGCCAGAAGGGGAGGGGCCTTGCACTTTTGGTGTAGTGCTTTGTGTGGCCTCCGGAGGGCAGTAGCTATACCCCAATCGTCTGGGTCTCCCAATAAGAGCTAGAAGAAAAGGAATTTACGGTAAGTAACAAAATTCCCTTCTTCCCACTACATTTTTTTAACATGCGTCATGAACAATTTTTTTTGCTGCAAAAGCGGATTCTGCTTTTACAGCAAAAAAACGCATGCAAACGCATGTGTTATTTTGCAGGATCCTGTCACTTTAAGTTTATGGGCGGGCATTGGAGTCATGTGATCGGGAGTGAGGGGAACTGAACGTGAAAGACTAGGAGCCGACATCTGACAGCTGTGAAGGCTCGTTATCAAGGTAAACATCGGGTAACTTGCTTGGATACCCGATATTTACATTGGTTACGAGCGTCTGCAGCTGCTAGGAGCAGGGCTGCTGCTCCCTGCACACGTAACCAAGATACGGAAGGAAGGAACTAAGACCGCGTTTACGCGATGTTTTCCTTGGTTACGAGCGTCCCCCGCTCTCAGGCGGGGGAGAGAGGGAGGGGGAGGAAGAAAGGGGGAGAGAGAGAGACTGATCACGCGAGGCTGGTTTCTGGGCATGCTCAGTAGAGCAAGCAGGATCATGTCTATCAGCATGCCAGCGTTCACATGCGTTTGCGTGCTGTTTAGTCAGGATCCAGCAATTTGCAGTATTTGGACGCAGCTCAAAAACGCTACAAGTAGCGTTTTTGAAAAAAGTTAAACTGCAAGTCGCTTGATCCTTACTATAACGCACACAAACGCAGGTGAACGCATGTTGACGTTTTTGCATTAAAAAAACGTTCATGACAGATGTTAAAAAAACGTAGTGTGAAATCAGCCTAAATCCTCAACTCTGTTTGCTGTAATGCAGACCAAACTTGCAAGGAACCTCCACCCTGCTTCACTGTTGTGTGCACATACTTATTGTACTGCTCTTTAGCTCATCTTCTAACACACTGCCTCCTGTTGCAGCCATTATTTCACATTTTAAGCAGTCCAGAGCAATTGCTGCTATTTTTCTACACACAAGTTCCTGTATTTATGCATAGTTGAGTCTCTCGGTCTAGTTTTCATGTTATTTTTGGCTGCAATTTGCTTTTGGCTGCAATTCTTCCATGAATGAGACTTCTGACCGGACTTTTCCAAACAGTAGATTAATGTAGCTGGGACCCATTGGTTGTTTCCAATTCTGAGCTAATTAAACTATTGGACATCTTCTAATTTCAAAGTGAAATAAGAATGATTTGTCCCGCACTTCATTCCTTCTACAACCACTATAGGTTGATTCTTTGCCTGTGTGAATAATATGGGTTGTTACTTGACATTGACCATTTCTCCGTGCTCCTTTGTAATAGCTTGGACAGCAATCCTTGAAAGCCCAGTCTGCTTTTAAATCTTTGCCTGGCCGAGACCTTGCTGATGCAGTGTAACTACCTTGTGTCTTGTTGCTGTGCTCAGTCTTAACATGGTGTATTAGCTGTTATATGAAGCTGTCTGCTACAAAAGTGAGTATGTGGAAGAGTGTGGTTTCACCCACTTTAAAGCTTTTTACACAGCATTTTCTATTTTAGTTAATGGGTGTTGCCTACATTTGATTATCATTATCACATATTTGGTGTAATTGATTATTCATACATTGGACTATAGTCCTATAAAATCTACAACTGTGTGCAAGTGTACCTAGAACAATTGATACTGTTTTAAAGGCAAAGGGCAATTGCACCAAATATTGATTTAATTTACACATCTCATTTGCTTATTTAATTTGCATTCTGTTAAGTGAGGAAAAATCAACTATTAACATTTCTAATTTTTATTTCCAAGCATTCCTTGCAGCATTTTTTCCATACCCGCCTAAAACGTTTGCACAGCACGATTTGTGTATAAATACATATCATATAATATACATAAATCAGGTGAAATAAATATTGAACACCAACTTTCTAAATATATTTTTAAAGGTGCTATTGCCTTGAATTTCTCACCAGATGTCGATCAAAATCCATCCAATCCACACAGGCAAAGAAGTCAAACTATAGTGTCCATAAATTGTGATGTTTAAGGGGTACTTTACACGCTGCGACATCGCTAGCAATTGCTAGCGATGTTGCGCGCGATAGCACCCGCCTCCGTCGTGTGTGCGATATTGTGTGATCGCTACGGCAGCGTCACACACACACATACCTTTACAGCGACGTCGCTATGACCGCCGAACAATCCCTCCTTCAAGGGGGAGGGCGTCATAGCGACGTCACTGCCGCGTCACTAAGCGGCTGGCCAATAGAAGCGGAGGGGCGGATATGAGCAGGACGTAACATCCCGCTCACCTCCTTCCTTCCGCATTGCCGGTGGACGCAGGTAAGTAAATGTTCGTGGTTCCCGCTGTTTCACACATAGCAATGTGTGATGCCGCAGGAACGACGAACAACATCGTACCGGTGGCTGCCGCGATATTAAGGAAATGAACGACGTGTCAACGATTACTGGTTTGGAACGATTTTGCGATCGTTGATCATCGCTCATTAGTGTTACACGCTGCGATGTTGCTACCGGCGCCGGATGTGCGTCACTAACGACGTGACCCTGACGATATATCGGTAGCGATATCGCAGCATGTAAAGTACCTCTAAGAATGAGAAATGACACAGGAAAAACGTATTGAACATATGGAGAGGTGCAAAGACCCAAGGAAAGTCATGACACCCTCTGAAATCTATCATATCAGTAATTAGAAAGCAATCCTGCCACTTAGTTGAACCAGCTCATATTTTTCACTAATGGCTTATAAAAAGGTGCCACACAAGAAACATTTAATGAGGGGTAAATAAGTGCGCTCTCGAGACCTTCACAACCTTATTGTTGCAAAACATACTGATAGTATTGGTTACAGAGGAATTTCTAAATTTCTGAAGGTTCCAGTGAGCACTGTTTGGGCCAGAAGTGGAAAGAACATAATTTCACCATAAACTAGCTACGATCAGGTGCTTCCTGCAAGATTTCTGAGAAAGGAGTGAAAAGACTTATCAAAAGAGTTGTCAAAGAGCCAAGAACCACCTTTGGAAAGCTACAGAAAGACCTGAACTCAGCAGGTACAATTGTTTCAAAGAAAACAATAAGTAGTGCACTCAACCTCCATGGCCTTTACACACGCTCACAATGCAAGACTCCATTACTAAACTGAAATTTAAAGTTTGCCTAACATTTAGACAAGTCTCTTTGGATGCCATAGTACACACAAAGTTTAGAGACCAAAAGGTACCCTGGGAACATCATGGTCTGAGGCTGTTTTTCAGCATATAGCCCTGGCAAACTTAATTTAATTGAAGGAGGGATAAATGCACAAATGTTCCTAGACATTCTTGATAAAAATCTGCTGCCATCCATCAACCAGAATAATAAAGATGAAATATGAGTGGACTTTTCAGCAAGAAAATTACTCCAAAAACGCAGCCAAGGAATCTTTCAATTGGTTTCAGAGAAAATAAAGCTGCTAGAATGGCCAATCCGATAATCTGACCTGAATCCCAGAAAATGTATAGAAAGAACTGTAGCTAAGAGTTCCTAGGAGACCACAGGACCTTCAGGATTTGAAAAATGGGCCAAATTCGCAATTGAGGAATGAGTTGCTCTATTCAGGAGTCATTTGAAGCTGTCATATCCAACATAGACTTTTTTTGTCATTTCTTATTATTACACATCACTAAATTTATGGACATCTATGGTTTAATTTTTGTCTGTGTGGATTGGATGAGGTGTTACCGACCTCTGGTGAGAGATTCATGTCAATAGCACCTTTATAAATATATTTACTTAGAAAATTGGTGACATGTTCAATACTTATTTCACCAGTTGTATATATACAGTTGAAACCAGACGTTTTCACACACAATCTAAAAAGATACACATGCATGCTTTTCTTACTATCCAACATGAAATCAGAATAAACCTTTCCGGTTTTGGGTCAATTAGGATTACCAAAATTATATTTGCCAAATGCCAGATTAATGAGAGCGAGAACGTTTTAAGGCACTTTTATTACTTTCTGCAGAGACAAAAGTTTACATACACTAAAGGCCGCTTTACATGCAACGACATCGCTAACGAGATGTCATTGGGGTCACGGAATTCGTGACGCACATCCGTTTTCATTAGCGGCGACATTGCGTGTGACACGTACGAGCGACCACTAACTATCAAAAATACTTACCTTATCGTTGATCGTTGACACGCTGTCCATTTCCCAAATATCATTGCTGTTTCAGGACGTAGGTTGTTCGTCGTTCCTGCGGCAGCACACATCGCTACGTGTGACAACGCAGGAATGAGGAACCTCACCTTACCTACAGCTGCCGGCAATGAGGAAGGAAGGAGGTGGGCGGGATGTTCGACTCGCTCATCTCTGCCCCCTCTGCTTCTATTGGGCGGCCGCTTACTGACATCGCTGTGATGCAGAACGAACTGCCCCCTTAGAAAGGAGGCGGTTCTCCGGTCACAGCGACGTCGCTAGGCACGTAAGTAGTGTGACTGGTCCGAGCGATGTGCGTGCGGGCAGTGATTTGCCCGTGACGCACAACCGACGGGGGCGGCTACGCTCGCTAGCGATCTCGCTAGCGAGATCGCACCGTGTAAAGTGGCCTTAAGAGTACTTTGCCTTTAAACAATATGGAAGCTTTAGAAGCTTCTGATAGGTTTATTGGCAACATCTGAGTTAGTTGGAGACACACCTGTGGATGTATTTTAATGCACACCTGAAAGACATTGCTTCTTTGTGTAGCACCATGGGAAAGTCAAAAGAAATCAGCCAAGATGTCGGGAAGATAATTGTGGACTTGCACAAGTCCGATTCATCCTTGGGTTCCATTTTCAGATCCCTGAAGGTGCCTCGTTCATCTGTACAAACAACGCAAGTACACACAAGATGGGAATGTCCAGCCATCATACTGCCCAGGAAGGAGACTAGTTCTGCGTATTAAGCAGGCTTTACACGAGGCGATAAATTGTGCGATATGTCATCGGGGTCACGGTTTTCGTGACGCACATCCGGCATACCGCACGACGTCGTCTCGTGTGACACCTAGCGACGCAGTAACGCTCACAAATCGTGAGTCATGTACTCGTCGCTAGGTTTCATAAAATTGTTTAATTAAAATGGCGGAGGTTGTTCATCGTTGACGTGGCATCACACGTTACTCCGTGTGACACCACGGGAATGATGAATAGCAGCTTTACCTGCCTCCCGCGGCACCCGACGGCTTAATGGAAGGAAGGAGGTGGGCGGGATGTTTACATCCCGCTCATCTCCGCCCCTCCGCTTCTATTGGCCGCCTGCCGTGTGACGTCGCTGTGACGCAGAACGTCCCGCCCACTCCAGGAAGTGGACGTTCGTCGCCCACAGCGAGGTCGTCTGGAAGGTGAGTATGTGTGATGGGGGGTAAACGAGTTTGTGCGCCATGGGCAACTAATTGCCTGTGACGCAAAAACGACGGGGACGGGTACGATCGATTGTGCTATCGCACAATCTATCGTCTCGTGTAAAACAGGCTTTAGAGATGAACATGCTTTGGTCAGACACGTGCATATCAACTCAAGAACAAAAGCAAAAGACCTTGTGAAAATGTTGGTAAGATTGTGTCATTATCCACAGTGAAACGAGTACTGTAACAACATGGGCTGAAAGGCCACTCTGCCAGGAAGTAGACATTATTCCAAAATAAACATTAAAAAGCCAGATTAAATGTTTGCAAATGCACACCGGAACAAAGACCTTAATTTTTGGAGACATGTCCTGTGAGAAATGAAGGAAAGCGATCCAGCTGAGTGACCAGGTGATTTATTCAGTGCAGTACAGACATTGCATACTGGTGGTTAACGCGTTTCTGGCTTAACGCCCTTAATCATAACCATGGTTATGATTAAGGGCGTTAAGCCAGAAACGTGTTAACCACCACTATGCCACTGTCTGTACTGCACTGAATAAATCACCTGGTCACTCAGCTGGATCGCTTTCCTTCATTTCTCATTGCTACGGGCAGGGTTGGATCCGTGTCTGAGGTGCGGTGAGGTCAGACGTGGGTGAGCTGGATTCCATTACAAATGACATGTCCTGTGGTCTGATTAAACTAAAATTGAACTGTTTGGCCGTAATGACCATTATTACATTTAGTGGAAAATGGGAGAAGCTTTCAAGCCTAAGAACACTATGCCAACTGTGAAACATATTTTGGAGATGTTTTGCTGCAGACGGGACTGGGGCACTTCACAAAATAGATGGAATCATGAGGAAAAAAATTTATGTGGCAATACTGAAGCAACATCACAAGACATCAGCTTAAGCCTTTGGCAGAAATGGGTCTTCCAAATGGACAATGACCCTGAAGCATACAGCCGAACCTGGTATAAAGTAACTTAAGGATAACACAATGTTTTGGAGTGGCCATCACAAAGCCCTGATCTCAATCCTATTGAAAATTTATGGGAAAAGCTGAAAAGTCAGGTACAAGCAAGCCAACCAACAAACCTGGCTCAGTTACACCAGTTCTGTGAGGAGGAATGGGCCCAAATTCCTACTAACTATTGTGAGAATCCTGTGAAAGGATATTCAAAACGTTTGACCAAGTCATACAGTTTAAGGGCAATGGTACCAAATACTAATGAAATGTATGTAAACGTTTGACTTTGCAGAATGTAATACAAATGCCTTAAAACACTCATTATTCTACCATTTCGCAAAAATAAATTATTTTAGTAATCCTAATTGCCCTAAATCGGGAAAGGTTTATTCTGATTTCATGTCAGATAGTGAGAAAAACATGCAGATGTGCCTTTTTATATAGTGTATGTAAATGTCTGGTTTCAACTGTATAATATACACTACTCACAAAAAGTTCGAAATATTTTGTTTTCAGGTGAAATTTAGGGAAAGCATAAAAAGTTCACACTACAGTTATATTTTATCATAAAAATAGGGCACTTAAGTAGAAAAATGCAATGGTGATTTCCTACTCTCAAACAATTTATTGAAACAAAAGCCAACAACAGTTGTCTATTTCCATAACTTGTCATATGGCTTTTAGCATCAATTACAGCTTGACAGTGACGTCTCATGCTGTTCACAAGTCGAGTCATTGTCTGCTGAGGCATGGCATTCCGTTCTTCTTGAAGGTTGGCCCTCAGGTAATTGGGGTTCTAGGGTACAGAGTTACGAGCTTCTACATGGCGACTCAGCTGATCCCATAGTCAGGCCTGGAGAAAGTGCAGGCCACTCCATTTTGAGGTACCCCAGTTTCCAGCAGCCATTTCCTAATGGTGTGACCTCTATGAGCTGGAGCATTGTCATCCATCAAGATGAAATTAGGCCTGTGGTGTTCATGCAGAAGCACAATGAGATTCTGGAACTTTTTCAAGTAGTAGGAGCTTGTCACTGTACTATTCCACTTGCACATGAGCAGGGCAAATCAAAGAATTGTAGTGCGCTTGCGTAGGACCTCAATGCCGACGCGTGTGCATTGAGGACACGTCATGTACCCTGGCTTCAGAAGGAGGACAAACATGGCCGAAAGAGGAGGAGCCGCAGCCGGAGAACAGAGTCACCCATTTGACCAGTCTACACTGTACCGACCGCTTTATCTAAGTATTATAAAGTCAGTTTTACGTTCTACACAGCATAACAATGTCACTTGACTTGCCAGGAATAGCAGCTCTGGCATTGCAGGTACAGCACTGCTCTAGGAGGTGAGTATAACTTGTTTTTATTTTCTATGGGGCCCTGAAGTGATTGAGCAGGGACTGTCCAGTAGAGGACAGCCTCTATAATCTAAACCTAATTATCTCAGCGAGTGAGCCTTCCCTATTCCAATTAATCCCTTCACTAAGTAACAGACTGAAAACTTTATTCCAATACTGAGATGACACTTGTGTTTCTGACAAGGAGTCATTCTGCTTCTAGTTAGAGCATACCCATCATCTCTCCTGTAGACCAAGGCATGTCACATAACCTCAAATAAAACTTAAAGCTGGGTCTAAGGCTCCTTTCACATTGCGTTTTTCTCTACGTCCACAGGTCTCGTCGGAGGATCCGTCTGGACCGCCCCTTCCCCACTCTACAAAGCGTGCTCCGGACGCATGCGCCCGACAGGGCCATTCACTGTTATGGAGCGCACTGCGTTAGCGTGTGCTCTGTTTTGTGCCATTTTGTGCACATATACGTTTCTGCAGACGGACACCCGAATGTAGGTGGACTACGTTCGGGTGTCCGTCTGCAGAAACGTATATGTGCACAAAATGGCACAAAACAGAGCACACGCTAACGCGGTGCAAACCATAACAGTGAATGGCCCTGCTGGGCGCATGCGTCCGGAACACGCTTTGCAGAGTGGGGGAGGGGCGGTCCGGATGGATGCCCCGACGGGACCTGTGAGCGGAAGGTAAAACGCAATGTGAAAGGGGCCTAATCCACAAGTCTTTTTTTTTTCCTGCATGTACTTTTTTGTGAAGAAAAGAAATTTCCTGTGGCCCTTTATTAACTGTCAATGCCCAAATAAGCTAATGGTTAAGAGTAAGTTTATTTTAGGTTATGCTCACATTAGCGTAAAGTATTTGATGATTCTCACATGCTACATATTGGGACGAGATATGCTACTGACACTCAGCTCAAACTCTGTTGCGAGCGTGCGCAAAGTGTCATTATACTAATCAGATTCTCTTGCATGTGAGAATCCGTGCACAGGTGCGGAGAAGACTGAGATCTTAAAGGGAAGGTGCCGCAATTGTAACTTTGTATTAATAATTACTGATTATGGAATCAATTATTTTTAATACAAAATTAAATTCATTTCTTAATTAGTTTTTATTTATTTAATTCTAATTTTTCTCAAACATTGGGGGCTGCCATCTTGTATTTGCATTGTATAACGACAGTTACACACTGCAATTATGGCAGCCTCTGTGCATAGGTACTAATACTTGGCGTCCAACCCTATCTCCTGCATTGTGGCTGCTTCATTCTGTGATCTAAGCACACCCCCGAGCTGTCCAGATAACCGCTCTGGGAGGAGATCAGCGCCATCTCTGTGGAGCCCTCAGCGTATACTGTGTGCTCCACTTTCTCTGAGCATGGCGGCAGCAGTGATCCGCAGCCTGAGCTTGATGTTGTACTAATGATGTCAGGTTGCGAACACCGCTGCCTGCCACATGTACTCACCTCAGACCTCCACTCCTGGCAGTTCCTCCTGTCAGATCTCTCTGCTCAGCGCGAGCAGAGCGGTGACAGGAGGAGCTGCTGGGATCTGAGGTGGCACAATATTATGGGGCACATTATACAGTGGAGCACTATGCCAACCATACTCGGTGACACTTTCCACAAATTAGCATCACTTTGCAGTCCCCAACAAAATGGCTCTGCACCGTGATCCTAAACTTCATTCTCCCTTATCCTTTTGCAAACACCAAGAAGGGGAGGGGAGGTGTGACATCACACACTTGAGAGCAGATTCCACCCACTTTTACTGCAGTTCTAATGTGAGCTAGTTGTACACTAGATTTTCAGCAGCTGCTCCCCCTAGTGTGTAAGAGTGGAAAATATCAAACGTTTTAACTTTATTTTTTATATTTTGTGCAATTAAAAGCAAATGATAATATTTAAACAAAACATTAATTCTTTACATTTTTTTAGTTATTGCAAAAAAAAAAACGTTTTGGATAGCACTCTCTATTTAAATCCTCCATTTTACCTCTCGGAATATATTGGACTGTACTCGGATGACATCTGAGTGCAGTCTGATGTTTTGCCCACATGTATAGACTTGCATGGGTGTGCGCCGTCCAAGATCCGCTGCCAATCGCTAGTCGGACTGCTCCATAGGCTAACATTGGAGTGAGTGCTATCTGATGAAACATAGGATTAGCACTCATCCGGGTTATACGCTAGCTATACGCTAATGTTAGCGTACCCTTAATCTGTAGTAAATGTAACAATTTATGGGGAAATGATCTTCACCAAACTGGATCTTAGAGGCGCCTACAAGTTTGATCTATATCAGCAAGGGTAACTAATGGAAAACTTTCAAAAAATTTTAAATGACATATTGAGTGCCTTATCATGCCCTTCAGACTTGGCCATTTACCTGCTAGGTGCCAGGAGTTTGTCAGCATTTCATGAGAGCTGCATGTCTGTCGTAGTATAGTAATATATCAGACTCGTACTCCCATCGGGTGCATGTTCACACTGCCTTTTCACAGCTTTGTGAAGGGAATTGCATAAATACATTCTTTGAAAAGTTTCCTTTTCAGGGATGTGTGACCAGTGTAAATGGATTATAAAAAAAAGCTCATTCATGCATTCAATAGATTCATGCAATCTATTGTTTCTTGAGGTTCGCTAATTATCATCAATTTGTTCCTTTTCCTAGTCTTCCCTTTGGTTCCTATATATATATTTTCTCCCTGCAGACAAGGATAGTGGAAGACTCTTTTTATATCTTTTATATTAAGGCTATTTAACTCTAGTATGTCATCAACCCAGTCATGTTCTTTTCAGTTGTCTGTGATATTTTTCCTTAGAAGAGGCACAAAATAGAAGGAAGCAGATTGTGTCATAGGTACATTCCTTTAAGTTGGCTTGACATCTGGGTCCGTTTAAGAAACTGGATTTTTACTAGCTTCTTTGGCACCCTCAGATGCCATTTCTGGTGGCCTTCCTTTAGCTAATGCTATGCTTTTGCACAGAAGTTGTCTCCAAAATCCCATCAAGCCTGATGTTCCCTTTTGCCTTTTTTCAAAATCTTCATGGATCCATATCAGTATGAACTTTATAAGTTTTACATTACTTGTTTGATGGCACAGTAATTTAGGAAAATGTAGACTTTCTCCAAAATACTTCTTCCTATCACTGCTTGCATACCTCCCAACTGTCCTGGATACAGCGGGACTGTACCGGATTTCAGCGGGTGTCCCGATCGTGAGGCTTTTGTCCCGTGGCTCCACCCACCCCCTCTCTCCCCGTCTGACTTTCTCCCCCTCCTAATGCACATGAGCAGAACAGAGCCGAGCGCTGCTTCACTGCTCTGGCTCTGTGTGTTGCCGCTGTTATGGGTGGGCGGCAGCAGCACTCTGGCTGGCGGCACTTTAAACCGGCACCTGCAGCTCACCGTGCACTCACTGCTCACTGCTGGGCTGTTTGTGTACGGAAGTGCATCTGTGGGCGGAGCTACAGAGCAACATGCTGAGCTCTGTCCACAGATTAAGAAACTGCAGGAAGAGGAGCTGAACACCAAGGAATGCTGTATGTGACCCCCCACCTACCCAAAGCTGTATTCCCCAACCCCCTCCTCACCAAAGCTATATGCCTCCAGTCACCCCCCTCACCACATCTGTATGGCCCCCTCACCAAATTTGTATGCCCCCCCACCAGATCTATATGCCCCCCAGCACCCCCCAGCTCTGTATGCCTCCAGCCCCCTCCCACCAGATATGAATCCCCCAGCCCCCCCCTCACCAGATCTGTATGCCCCAGCAGCCCTCTCCTCACCAGAGCTATATGCCTCCAGCCACCCCCCTCACCAGATTTGTGTGCCCCCACACCAGATTTGTATACCCCCCAGCCGCCCCACCAGATCTATATGCCCCCCAGCACCCCCCAGCTCTGCATGCCTCCAGCCCCCTCCCACCAGATCTGTATCCCCCAGCCCCCTCTCACCAGATCTGTATGCCCCAGCCCTCTCCTCATCAGAGCTATATGCCTCTAGCCAGCCCCCCTCACCAGCTTTGTATGCCCCCAACCCCCACACCAGATTTGTATGCCCCTTAGCCCCCACACCAGATTTTTATGCCCCCAGCCCCCTCCCACCAGATATGTATCCCAGCCCCCCCCCCTCACCAGATCTGTATGCCCCAGCAGCCCTCTCCTCACCAGAGCTATATGCCTCCAGCCACCCCCCCTCACCAGATCTGTGTGCCCCCAAGCCCCCCCATCAGACCTGTATGTGCCCCCAGAGCTGTATAAGCCCCAACACCAGAGCTATATGCCCCTTAGTAATATCTATGCTACCAGTAATTTGTATGCCCCACAGTAAAGTGTATTTTCCCCAGTAATGTGTGTACCCCTTAGTAACGTGTATGCCCCTCAGTGAAAAACACAGACGTTCTTCACTGATGTGTTAAACACGCATATGTCCCTTCATACTCCGTGATTCACGGCACACAGTGGTTGTCCATGTGCAATCCATGATACGTGATCCGTACTCCGTGATTGCACATGGACATATACTCACCTGCCCCCG
This sequence comes from Anomaloglossus baeobatrachus, assembly GCF_048569485.1. Lineage (NCBI taxonomy): Eukaryota > Metazoa > Chordata > Amphibia > Anura > Aromobatidae > Anomaloglossus > Anomaloglossus baeobatrachus. The sequence continues at coordinate 122,621,971 of NC_134359.1, read as the reverse complement.
CTCCTGCTCTTCGTGGTGCTGAAGAGTCCCGCGATTCAGCATCCAGCCACCGCTCTCTAACCTCTGCAGCTACTTCCGGGTCGGCTCTGGCTGCATAAATGAATATGCATGCCATAATGAGCCGGGCAGGAAGAAGCAGAGAGCAGCTGCCGAACTCAGCATCGCTGGAGAAGGTGAGTTGAAAAAGCTTTTTATTTTAAATGTCCGTGTTTTTCTGGTACGTGTTTCACGGATCACACCATAGTGTGGTCTGTGGGACATCAGTGATGCCAGAAAATAACCAGACATGTTTCTGTGCGGCAATCACGGGTACGCATGTACGCCGCACGGAGACACGGTCAGTGAAAAATCACTGATGTGTGTGCAGACCCATTGATTATAATGGGTCTGCATAGGTCAGTGATTCTGGTACGTATAAAAACTAGCACATACATACTAGAATCACTGACATCTGAAACAGGCCTAATATGGATGCCCCTCAAGTACTGTCTATGCCCCAAGACCCTCCTGTGATGTATATACTATAACCCCAGCCCCACCTGTGCTGTATATACTGTAGCCCCCAGCCCCTCCTGTGCTGTATATACTGTAGCCCCCAGCCCCTCCTGTGCTGTATATACTGTAGCCCCCAGCCCCTCCTGTGCTGTATATACTGTAGCCCCCAGCCCCTCCTGTGCTGTATATACTGTAGCCCCCAGCCCCTCCTGTGCTGTATATACTGTATATATACAGTGTGTGTGTGTGTGTGTGTGTGTGTGTGTATATATATATATATATATATATCTAAAACCCCCATTCTCCCTTGTGATACATACACAGCGGTGTCAGTGTGCACTGTGCATGGCTAGGTCTGTTAAAGTGTTGCCAGGTGATCACATGCCGAGGAGGAGCTGGATAGAGACCAGCGGGGTAGGTGAGTGCGGCTGCTGCCGGCTTCCCCATATTTTTACCTCCAATGTGTGTATATATATGATGTATATATCTATGTATGTCAGTGCAGATGACTGTGTATAGATTTGTCTGTTTATATGTATTTTAGGGAATTTGTCTTCAAATATGTACCGTATATGTGCGTATGCCTGTGCCCACGATCAGGACTCACTGTGTCCTGGAGACAGCGCGTCCTGACCTGCGGGCTGCACGTCTCCTCCGTAGGAGACCATAGCTGCCTGTGCCCACGATCAGGACTCGCTGTGTCCTGGAGGCAGCGGGTCCTGACCTGCGGGCTGCACGTCTCCACCGCAGGAGACCACAGCTGCCTGTGCCCACGATCAGGACTCGCTGTGTCCTGGAGGCAGCGGGTCCTGACCTGCGGGGCTGCACGTCTCTTCCGCAGGAGACCACAGCTGCCTGTGCCCACGATCAGGGTTCAGTGCGCTGCGGTCTCCTGCTGTGTTCTCCCTACAGAGGACGCATGCAACTGCAGCAAACAATTGATATGCTGCAGTCTGGAAAGACCGCAGGTCAGTGTTTGCTGCAGAAAAAACAAGCACAGTGGGCACTGGATTTCTAGAAATCACTCCACTGTGCTTGTACTGTACAATGCAGCGTTTTAGACACCGCAAAAACACGCTACATCCAAAATGCTGCAAACACTGATCGTGGGCACGCAGCCTTAAATAATGTGATCAGCAGTGCTGAAAAGGATTGGATGTGGGCGGGACAGATTGCAAAATGGGTGTGGTTAGGGGGTGTGGCTTAAAATTGCCGCGGCGCGTCCCTCTTTCTCATCTTTAAATGTTGGGAGGTATGCTGCTTGTTCTCTCTGATGGGCAACCACATCTCTCCTCTTCTTATGGCTGGGTTTTGGCATGTGCTCTGTGGATGAATTGAGGTCAAGCTACATTTTTCATCTATCCTCTTTAGTCCATCAACCAAACTCAAAGAGTAAACTGAATTTTTAAGAACTATATTTTGCTATTTTCACAACAGGGCAAATTGGCAGATTTGCTAATGCGTCCATTTTTTTTTTTATTCTTCTTAGGATTTGGTAGCAGACACAGGTTTACTTAAAGGGAACCAAACATCAGGATTTTTGTATATAAGGTAAAGCCAGTGCAGTACTGGCCCTATCAGGCATTAGTGGCAGCTCGGATGTTTAGGCTTTGAAATTCAAGTTTGTGAAGTTTAAAAATTCATTTTTGACTGACAGTTGCATCTCCACTGATAATATCCGGGCGGGTTATGCACATGGATTACCGCCCCCCCCCTTCACCCCCGCTGCCTGTTCCTCCCTCTCTCTGGCTCTAAGCAACTTTTTCTATTCTGTAACATGGCGTCAGAGTTGCCGCCTGCGCATAGCGCTTATCTCTGGCGCCATGTTTCAGAAGCCCGCATTACCTAGTCTTGTGCCTTAGAGGAGAGGCGCATGCGCCCTCGCTTCTTCAGATCTCGTTGTGACTGCGGGAGCGCGCGCGGTCACAACAGGACTGGAGAACAGCTGATCTTACCTATTAGCTGCAGCAGACGATGTCGTAGCAGATGTCTGCTGCAGCTAATCGGTAAGATCAGCTGTTCTCCAGTCCTGTCGTGACCGCGCGCTCCTGCAGTCACAACGAGATCTGAAGAAGCAAGGGCGCATGCGCCTCTCCTCTCAGGCAAAAGACTAGGTAATGCGGGCTTCAGAAACATGGCTCCGGAGATAAGCGCCATGCGCAGATGCCAACTCCGACGCCATGTGTTACTAAAAAGAAAAATTTGCATTGAGCCAGAGAGAGGGAGGAACAGGCGGCGGTGGGGTGGGGGGGACGGGAATCCATGTGCATAACCCGCCTGGATATTATTAGCTGAAGTGCAACTGTCAGTCAAAAAGACGATGAATTTTTAAACTTCACAAACTTGGATTTCAAAGCCTAAACATCCGAGCTGCCCCCTAATGGTATGTACAGACTGTGCCTCATAGTGCCAGTACTGCACTGGCTTTACCTTATATATAGTAAAAGCCCCCCCAGTGTGTGTGTGTGTGTGTGTGTGAGTGTGTGTGTGTATAGGATTGTGTCTGATTATTTGTATGTGAATGTTTTCAAATATGTGTACGCTTCTATGTGACTATATCTGTGTATGTGTCTATATAATATATATATATATATAGCTATATGCTGTCTGTGTGTGTATACGGCTGTACGCTGTGTGTGTGTGTGTATGTGACTGGGTATGCAGCAGAGCAGTAAGGGACAACAGACCGATGAACAATCCAAGAAGATTTAATGAGGCAGGGAGCATAAACCATCCAATATTAAAATGGTTCTTTAGAGTCCACACAAAGCAAACAGATCCGGAGCAAGCCGACGCCAAGGAAAATGTAACAGTCCTCAGATGAGTTCCCTAAATCCAGCAGCGTGGCAGCTGATCCTCAATGTCCAATCGTCCATGTACGGGCAAAAAGGGAGCTAGCCTCTGCACAGTTCCTAGCCCTTCACCCAACAAAGCATAACTAAACTAAAAAACATATGGCTGAATCTCCCACCTCTCCTTAGATCCACCCCCTGGATGGGCGTAAGTACTCACACCCACCCCTTTAACATTTGCTACTTGTAGCTCCTAGTTAAAAAGAAGTTTCTAGACACAGTCTCCAGAGATTGTGTATTAGGGAAGCATCCTGCAGAGGAAAACAATATATATGCAACCCCCCACCAGATCAAGTACAATAGCTGCTGCTGAAGCCTGATTACAATATGGTACAGGCTGGAGGGATATAATGTTACAGTGTATACGGCTGTACGCTGTGCGTGTATACGGTTGTGCGTGTGTGCATACGGCTGTACGCTGTGCGTGTGTGTGTATACGGCTGTGCGTGTGTATACGGCTGTGCGTGTGTGTATACGGCTGTACACTGTGCGTGTGTGTGTATACGGCTGTGCGTGTGTGTATACAGCTGTGCGTGTGTGTGTGTACGGCTGTACGCTGTGCGTGTGTGTATACAGATGTGCGTGTGTGTGTACGGCTGTACGCTGTGCGTATATGGCTGTACGCTGTGCATGTGTGTGTATACATCCGTGCGTGAGTGTGTATACGGCTGTACACTGTGCGTGTGTGTGTATACGGCTGTGCGTGTGTGTGTATACGGCTGTGCATGTGTGTGTATACGGCTGTGCATGTGTGTGCATGGCTGTATGCTGTGCGTGTGTATATGGCTGTGCGTGTGTGTGTATATGGCTGTACGCTGTGCGTGTGTGTGTATACGGCTGTGCGTGTGTGTATACAGCTGTGCGTATGTGTGTATATGGCTGTACGCTGTGCGTGTGTGTGTATACGGCTGTGCGTGTGTATACGGCTGTACACTGTGTGTGTATATGGCTGTGCGTGTATACGGCTGTAAGCTGTGTGTAGGTGTATACGGCTGTGTGTACGTGTCTGCGTATATGTATGTGTATATGGCTGTACGCTGTGTATAGGTGTCTGTATATGTATGTGTATATGTCTGTATACGGTGTGTGCACGTCTATGACGTGTGGGAGTACATGTGTGTGTATATGTGTTCACATCTCTGTACTGTATGTTTACATGTCCGTGTTTCTGGGGATGTGTATGTGTGTAAGATGTCTGTATGTGAGGCTGTGTGCCCACCATCAGGGTTCACAGCGTTTTGGATTCAGAGTGTTTTCGCTGCGTTGTACAGTACAAGCACAGGGGATGTATTTCTAGAAATCCTCTGCCCACTGTGCATGTACAGCAAACGGCGAAAACTGACCTGTGGTGCGGCTTCCCGAGCCCTGGTATGTAATTTATTGCTGTGTAGCCATGAGTGTCTCCACAGAGAGAACAGCAGAGAGAGACCACAGCGGCCGAACCCTGACTGTGGGCACAGGCCGCTGTGGTCCCTGCGGAGAGCACTCACAGCCCTGCAGGAGAGGACATGCTGCGTCCAGGACACACCATGTCCAGACCATGGGCACAATCTTATAGTGTAATGTGGTGTGTATGTAAAACATTTGTATTTTTAGGGCATAATATAAATCAGCCACTAATATAGTATTTTAGAAAAGTAGATCCAATTAAACAGCAAAAATACCTAAAATGTAACTTTTATTAATAAATCCCTTAAAAGGAAGCATTGCCTTGCCTCTGTTAAAAAATGTGAAATGAGCACCAGACAAAGCTACCTTGTCACCTGTCCCTTGTTGGTTCATAGGGACCAGTGCACCTTGTCAAATGGCACCTTTTTAAATCATAGATGGCAATAATGTATCGTGGTATATCAAAACTGAATCTGTACAACACAATTATCTCAGAACAGATTCAGATAAGAATTAAATAGTGCTCAGAGATATCCCTACCTGATTCATAGGTTAGTGACTCTGTTTCAGCACAATTTATATGATATAATAAGGAATGATCTCACCCATTCTGGTGTGCTCATTTCCCTTTTGACAGCTAATCAATAGGTGTCTCCACGGTTCCTCTAAAGGCCTAGTCACACACAACGACTTACCAGCGATGGGAGGTCGCAGGTGAGATGTCACACAGTCAGATCTTACCCGCAATGCAGGAACAATACAGGTCGCAGTAGCGACCTGTATAACAATCTCTGCAGTCACTGTGACCCTGTCACACAGTGTCAAACACAGCGATGTGATCTGCACAGCAGGACATCGCCTATGAAGAAAATGGCCTGGACCATTCTGCAACGACAAGAGATCTCACGCCAGATCGCCGGGAGGTGTCACACATAACAAGATCGCTATCGGGATCGCTACTGCGTCACGGAAACCCGTGACTCAGCTGCGATCTCGCTAGCGATCTCGTTATGTGTGACGGTACCTTTAGTCTAGATCCGGGATCCCATAAGCTAATTCATTGTCTGTTCCAGATTCTCCTTCTCCCGACGCGTTTCCTATATCCCATATTCATCAGGGGAGCTTCAATAGGAGATATCGGTTTCTAACATGAAACCAAAAAGGTATACTGAAAATCAAAGACGGGGATATTTACTTATATCAATCCCCAGGTTTACTTCCCAAATGGGGATTCAAGAACAAAGAGCAAACAACTCACCATTTGGCGACAGCGCGACTTTTCTGTGCTGCACGCCGGTGTATGCAGGCACCATGCTTATATGGCTGCGAAGCTCCTACTGGCGTGTGATGTCGCATCCTCCTTGCTGTTCCTTACTTCCGCTTCTTACGGTGGAACGCATAAGTGGAACACATGGTTTCCTGGGATGCGACGCCACTCTTCCCAGCGTGGGACGTCATCACGTTGGAGCGCCCGAATAGAACGCTGTTGCGTCCCCAATGCCCGCCCCTTCACAGAACGCTACTAGTATACTGTGTAGCGATATAATGCGCATGCGCGATGTTCGTTTAAATGAACGTGGTTTTTTATTATTATCCAGCCTGCTCTTTAACTCTATAGCAGCTCAGACTAAAGCCCACTTTACACGTTGCAATTAGTTGTACAATCGCATTTGCGATGTGACACGCCCAGGTTGCATATGGGATCTTATGAGATTTCACGTTGGTCGTTCATTTGCTGTCACACGAGCGTTAGTAGTCTATGTTAAATTGATCAATGTTATGTGCGATCCTTTAGATCATGTGTTCTGTGACGTATGCATTGGGCACCTTTTTTTTTTTTTTTTATTTATTGACTTGCCAAGCGTGTGTAATGTGTAGGGATGTGTTTTTACTATGTCATCTGCCATTCAGCTCTGCTACATGGCCGCTAACAGCAGACACAGACAGCCATGTAGCAGAGCTGAATGGCAGATGACAGCAGACACAGACAGAGCCGCACTGTCAGAATGAACTCGGGTGAACTTCACCCGACTTCACGGTCATGCTGCGGCTCTGTCTGTGTCGCGTCCTGATTAGCGGTCACCAGTGAAGGACTCACCGGTGACCGCTAATCTCCTAAATTACTGAAGTTAGCAGCCCTCTCTCACATACTCACCAATCCCCGATCCCCGGCGCTGCACGGCATTCACACTGCTCCGGCGGCTTTTACTGTTTTGAAAAAGCCGGGCGCCCATTAAACAATTTCGTATTCCCTGCTTTCCCCGCCCACCGGCGCCTATGATTGGTTACAGTGAGACACGCCCCCACGCTGAGTGACAGGTGTCACACTGCACCCAATCACAGCAGCCGGTGGGCGTGTCTATACTGTGTAGTGAAATAAATAATTAAATAATTTAAAAAAACGGCGTGCGGTTCCCCCCAATTTTAAAACCAGCCAGATAAAGCCATACGGCTGAAGGCTGGTATTCTCAGGATGGGGAGCTCCACGTTATGGGGAGCCCCCCAGCCTAACAATATCAGCCAACAGCCGCCCAGAATTGCCGCATACATTATATGCGACAGTTCTGGGACTGTACCCGGCTCTTCCCGATTTGCCCTGGTGCGTTGGCAAATCCGGGTAATAAGGAGTTATTGGCAGCCCATAGCTGCCAATAAGTCCTAGATTAATCATGTCAGGCGTCTATGAGACACCCTCCATGATTAATCTGTAAATTACAGTAAATAAACACACACACCCGAAAAAATCCTTTATTAGAAATAAAAACACAAACATATACCCTGGTTCACCACTTTAATCAGCCCCAAAAAGCCCTCCTTGTCCGGCGTACTCCAGGATGCTCCAGCGTCGCTTCCAGCGCTGCTGCATGGAGGTGACCGGAGCTGCAGCAGACACAGCCGCTCCGGTCACCTCCACGCAGGTAATGAACACAGCCGCGCGATCAGCTGCTGTCACTGAGGTTACCCGCTGTCACTGGATCCAGTGACAGCGGGTAACCTCAGTGACAGCAGCTGATCGCGCGGCTGTGTTCATTACCTGCGTGGAGGTGACCGGAGCGGCTGTGTCTGCTGCAGCTCCGGTCACCTCCATGCAGCAGCGCTGGAAGCGACGCTGGAGCATCCTGGAGTACGCCGGACAAGGAGGGCTTTTTGGGGCTGATTAAAGTGGTGAACCAGGGTATATGTTTGTGTTTTTATTTCTAATAAAGGATTTTTTCGTGTGTGTGTGTTTATTTACTGTAATTTACAGATTAATCATGGAGGGTGTCTCATAGACGCCTGACATGATTAATCTAGGACTTATTGGCAGCTATGGGCTGCCAATAACTCCTTATTACCCCGATTTGCCAACGCACCAGGGCAAATCGGGAAGAGCCGGGTACAGTCCCAGAACTGTCGCATATAATGTATGCGGCAATTCTGGGCGGCTGTTGGCTGATATTGTTAGGCTGGGGGGCTCCCCATAACGTGGAGCTCCCCATCCTGAGAATACCAGCCTTCAGCCGTATGGCTTTATCTGGCTGGTTTTAAAATTGGGGGGAACCGCACGCCGTTTTTTAAATTATTTAATTATTTATTTCACTACACAGTATAGACACGCCCACCGGCTGCTGTGATTGGGTGCAGTGTGACACCTGTCACTCAGCGTGGGGGCGTGTCTCACTGTAACCAATCATAGGCGCCGGTGGGCGGGGAAAGCAGGGAATACGAGATTGTTTAATGGGCGGCCGGCTTTTTCAAAACAGTAAAAGCCGCCGGAGCAGTGTGAACGCCGTGCAGCGCCGGGGATCGGGGATCGGTGAGTATATGAGAGAGGGGGATAGACTGACATGGACAGAGAGTGAGGGACAGAGATAGTGACCGACTGACAGAGATTAGTGACTGACAGACATTGTGAGGCGCTTCAGAACGCAGCTTTTCAGCTGCGCTCTGAAGCGGACCTTTTTTAAGCTGCGGTGCAGAGCGCACACTGCGCACATAGCATCAGACACCAAAATCGTATGAGGGATGTCACACGTTACAATTGACTAGGTTCGTGCAACAAAACGCTCAATTCTAGAGAATGATACGATGTGTTTGCGATCAACGGTTTTGCGTTCAATCCTGATCGCAAGTAGATGTCACACGCAGATACCTCACAAACGATGCCGGATGTGCGTCACTTACAACTTGACCCCAACGACAGATTGTGAGATATATTGAAGCGTGTGTAGCGGGCTTAAGGGGCAAAACTTTTATCAGACAATATGTACAGGTTTATAAAACCAGGGAGTGTTTAGATGTTAAATGGACCCTCAAAAGAAACTTTTATTGCCAGAGACACTAATATAGGTATAAAGGGTTAGATTATGCATAGAGAGAAATACTGGAGATACATGACCTATTAATTGTAAGGAATAGTGTTCAATCTCGTTCTGTTTTTGAGATAAAAATGCTAACTCCGTTGTTTTCCACCAGGTGGCGCTATAGGTGGTTTTATTGCGTAGCGCATAGCTACTTTACTATACCTAGACACCACTTCTATGCCTATAGCTGTCGCTATTCTCAAGTTAATGGTGGTGGACAGGATATGGGTGGACACTCTGTATGCTCTGAAATATGGTTCCACATCTACCACAGATGCGGCGATGAATACTCCCGTATTTCTTAGGGTAGGTGTCCAGATATGCGTCATAGGATTGCATCGAGGGTAACGGTGCTGCGGAAGACATTCTGTGTGTCTCACGCGAGCAGAATTGCCCCATACAAATGGAAGTCGTAAGATTCCATGGAACTGGAAGTGGTGTCATCAAGCCGTATGCATCATAGGAAAATGAGGTGATGCATTCCAAGCTAAGGCGCATTGCTAAAAACTATTGCGGTGCAGGTCACGCTGAAGCGCATGGAATAACAAAAAGTAATTAGCACAGCACACATTGTTAGTACAGGCTGTAATATACCCAAACTTCTGTTTTATAGCACATACACCAACATAGGTGCAATGAAGATGCAAGAAAATACCAGTTAGTGGCCTCATACAGATAATAGGGGCACAGATATATCTAGCCTTATATCCTTATGGACTAATGGGCACACAAAATAACAGCCCCCCCCTTCATGGGCAAAATATATTAATGAGTAAGACATAAAAAATTTAAATGGGTACCAAATGAAGATAAATTGTGATACATTGATATAAATAAAGATCTATTAGTAGAATTTTTCTTGTGTTTCATAAACAAGTGAATTAAATCTGTTTATTTAAACCCAGTGGATTCACTGTACTTAAGGTCCAGTCACACTAAGCAACTTACCAGCGATCCCAACAACGATAGGGATCGCTGGTAAGTTGCTAGGAGGTTGCTGGTGAGATGTCACACTGCGATGCTCCAGCGATCCCACCAGCAACCTGACCTGGCAGGGATCGCTGGAGCGTCGCTACACGAGTTGCTGGTGAGCTCACCAGCAACCAGTGACCAGCCCCCAGCGCCGCATGGAAGATGCTGCGCTTGGTAACTAAGGTAAATATCGGGTAACCAACCCGATATTTACCTTGGTTACCAGCGCACGGAGCTACACGTGCAGAGAGCAGGGAGCAGCGCACACTGAGCGCTGGCTCCCTGCTCTCCTAGTTACAGCAAACATCGGGTTAATTACCCGATGAGTGCTGCAGCTACATGTGCAGGGAGCAGTGCACAATGCTTAGCGCTGGATCCCTGCTCTCCTAGCTACAGCACACATCGGGTTAATTAACCCGATGTGTCCTGCAGCTAGCTACATGTGCACATAGCAGGAGCCGGCACTGACAGTGAGAGCGGCGGAGGCTGGTAATAAAGGTAAATATCGGGTAACCAAGGACAGGGCTTCTTGGTTACCCGATGTTTACCGTGGTTACCAGCCTCCGCAGAAGCCGGCTCCTGCTGCCTGCACATTTAGTTGTTGCTGTCTCGCTGTCACACACAGCGATGTGTGCTTCACAGCGGGACAGAAACAACTAAAAAATGGCCCAGGACATTCAGCAACAACCAACGACCTCACAGCAGGGGCCAGGTTGTTGCTTTATGTCACACACAGCAACATCGCTAGCCACGTCACAAAAGTTGTTCGTTAGCAGCGATGTTGCTAGCGATGTTGCTTAGTGTGATGGGGCCTTAAGAAGCCCTCCTAATCAGCACTCATTACCTGTATTAATTACAAGGATTTTGGCACACTCCACCATACAGATCTTCTCCAGATCTTTCAGGTTTTGAGGCTATTGCTGGGCAACATTGAGTTTCAGCTCCCTCCACTGATTTCCTATTAGGTTCAGGGCTGGAGTTCAGGACCTTGAAATGCTTCTTATGGAGCCAATCCTTAGTTTTTTTGGCCATGTGTTTCAGGTCATTGTCATGCTGGAATGTCCAGCCACGACCCATCTTCAATCCGCTTACTGAAGGAAGGAGGTTGTTGGTCAAAATCTTGCGATATATGAACCCATTCATTCTACCTTCAATAATGTGCAGTTGTCCTTTCCTTATGCAGAAAACCATTCCCCAAAGTATGATGTTTCCACTCCAATGCTTCACAGTTGGGATGGTGGTGTTTTTGGGGTTGTACGCATCCTACTACTTCCTCCAAACACAGTCAGTGCGGTTGATACCAAAACGTTCTATTTTGGTCTCATCTGACTATATGACAGTCTCCCATGCCTCCTCTGGATCATCCAGATGTTCACTGGAAAACTTCAAACAGTCTTGTACATGTGGTGGCGTGAGCAGGGGGACCTTGCGTGATCTACAGGATTTCAATCCTTTATTGTATAGTGTGTTACTAAAGGTAATCTTTGAGACTGTGGTCCCAGCTCTCTTCAGGTCATTGAACAGGTCCTGCTGTGTAGTTCTGGGTTGATTCCGGACTATTCTCAGAATTATCCTTACCCCACAAGATGAGATCTTGTCATTTTCAGAAAGTAGTCCAAATGGGCGTGTAAAAATTGTAACTTCAAATTGATCAGACAACCCAAGTCTTTGAAATGTTTCATCAAATACTCCTTGATGGACTTAAAACTGTAACAGTCTTTTAGAATATATTTTTATTTTTATTTTTAAATCCGTAGTACACATGAAAATAAGCAACTTTGTAATATTTCTTTGCAGACAAATTCACTTCTTTCTCTGCCAAAATAGATCAGTCAAAATTCTCAATTCTGAGGTAAAATCTGTGTTCAGTGAAAACCTTCCCATTACTGAGACCCGCAACACACATCCGTTTAATTTGTATGTGTGCGGTACGTATTTGCACGTACCGGAGACACGTACACACGGAGACCCATGTTGTTCTATGGTAGATGGCACACACACGTAAAATCACACGGAACGTGTGTCCATGTGATAAGTACGTGTGTGCGCTTTTCTACACGGACAACATGTCCGTTTTTGGCCGGCATCACGCAGGCACGGACTCGCTAAAGTCTATGGGTCCGTGCCTGCACGGACCGCACACGGAGTATGTCCGTGTTCAGCACGTTTCGTGCGTGTGCGTTTTTACACTAGCGATCTTTTTTTTTTTTTAAATTAAATTTAGTATACTTATCTTTTTTTCTGCTGTTCTCAGTCATACTTACATTGGCGCTCGTTTTTTTTCTTCCCCCGGCTCATACCGCTCCCCGATCACCAGCGCGGCGAGGAACAGCTGTGCAGAGAATACGGCAACAATTACTTTGAAAATGCCGGCCGCTCATTAATCAATCCTCGTATTCCCTGCTTTACCCACCCACCGGCGCCTATGATTGGTTGCAGTCAGATACGCTGAGTGACAGCTGTTTCAATGCACCAAATCACAGCAGCCGGTGGGCATGTCTATACTGTGCAGTTAAATAAATAAATAATTTAAAAAAACGTCGTGCGGTCCCCCCCCATTTTAATACCAGCCAGATAAAGCCATACGGCTGAAGGCTGGTATTCTCAGGATGGGGAGCCCCACGTTATGGGGAGCCTCCCAGCCTAACAATATCAGTCAGCAGCCGCCCAGAATTGCCGCATACATTATATGCGACAGTTCTGGGACTGTACCCGGCTCTTCCCGATTTGCCCTGGTGCGTTGGCAAATCGGGGTAATAAGGAGTTTTTGGCAGCCCATAGCTGCCAATAAGTCCTAGATTAATCATGTCAGGCGTCTCCCCGAGATACCTTCCATGATTAATCTGTAAGTGACAGTAAATAAACACACATACACCCGAAAAAATCCTGTATTAGAAATAAAAAACACAAACATATACCCTGGTTCACCACTTTAATAAGCCCGAAAAAGCCCTCCATGTCCGGCTTTATCCAGAATGCTCCAGCGTCGCATCCAGCTCTGCTGCATGGAGGTGACCGGAGCTGCAGAAGACACCGCCGCTCCCGTCACCTCCACGCAGCTAATGAAGGCAATAGCGCGATCAGCTGAGCTGTCACTGAGGTTACTCGCAGCCAATGCTGAATACAGCTGATCGCGCTATTGCCTTCATTAGCTGCGTGGAGGTGACAGGAGCGGCGGTGTCTTCTGCAGCTCCGGTCACCTCCATGCAGCAGAGCTGGATGCGACGCTGGAGCATCCTGGATTACGGCGGACATGGAGGGCTTTTTTGGGCTTATTAAAGTGGTGAACCAGGGTATATGTTTGTGTTTTTTATTTCTAATAAAGGATTTTTTCGGGTGTGTGTGTGTTTATTTACTGTCACTTACAGATTAATCATGGAAGGTATCTCGGGGAGACGCCTGATATGATTAATCTAGGACTTATTGGCAGCTATGGGCTGCCAAAAACTCCTTATTACCCCGATTTGCCAACACACCAGGGCAAATCGGGAAGAGCCGGGTACAGTCCCAGAACTGTCGCAGCAATTCTGGGCGGCTGCTGACTGATATTGTTAGGCTGGGGGGCTCCCCATAACGTGGGGCTCCCCATCCTGAGAATACCAGCCTTCAGCCGTATGGCTTTATCTGGCTGGTATTAAAATGGGGGGACCGCACACCGTTTTTTTTTTAATTATTTATTTATTTATTTTACTGCACAGTATAGACACGCCCACCGGCTGCTGTGATTGGGTGCAGTGAGACAGCTGTCACTCAGCATGGGGGGCGTGTCTGACTGCAACCAATCATAGACGCCGGTGGGTGGGTAAAGCAGGGAATACGAGATTGATTAATGAGCGGCCGGCATTTTCAAAGTAATTGTTGCCGCGTATTCTCTGCACAGCTGTTCCTCGCCGCGCTGGTGATCGGGGAGCGGTAAGTATGAGAGAGGGCTGCTAACTTCAGTCACTCGGGGGATTAGCGGTCACTGGTGAATCCTTCACAGGTGACCGCTAATCAGTACGCGGCACACAGACAGAGCCGCGGCATGACAATGAAGTCGGGTGAAGTTCACCCGAGTTCATTCTCACCGCGCAACTCTGTCTGCTGTCAGCCGACATGTATCAACGACATTGTGCAACACACAAACGGACATTCCACACGGACATTCCACGTGCACATACACGGGCATTTTACACGTACACACGGCTCGCATACGCCATCACACAGATGCCATACGTACCGGAGAAACGCCCCAAAAAAACGGAACACGGACCCGAAAAACGTACCGTGTCACACGCACGTTTTTTTTGCGGAAGTGTGTTTTAGGCCTGAGATAGGATTCTATCAGTTGCATCTCCTATCTAGATAAAAGAGAGGTGAAACTCTATCTCTAGATCCAACCTCCTCCAGTCTACATAGAATCTTCTCAGAACAGCTGCTATCTATCTCAGTAATGGGAAAGTCTTAAGCGAATACAGATTTTACCTCAAGGTCCAGTCACACTAAGCAACTTACCAGCGATCCCAACAACGATAGGGATCGCTGGTAAGTTGCTAGGAGGTTGCTGGTGAGATGTCACACTGCGACGCTCCAGCGATCCCACTAGCAACCTGACCTGGCAGGGATCGCTGGAGCGTGGCTACACAAGTTGATGGTGAGCTCACCAGCAACCAGTGACAAGCCCCCAGCGCCGTGTGGAAGATGCTGCGCTTGGTAACTAAGGTAAATATCGGGTAACCAACCCGATATTTACCTTGGTTACCACCGCACGGAGCTACACGTGCAGAGAGCAGGGAGCAGCGCACACTGAGCGCTGGCTCCCTGCTCTCCTAGTTACAGCACACATCGGGTTAATTACCCGATGTGTGCTGCAGCTAAATGTGCACAGAGCAGGGAGCAGCGCACAATGCTTAGCACGGGCTCCTTGCTCTCCTAGTTACAGCACACATCGGGTTAATTAACCCGATGTGTGCTGCAGCTAAATGTGCACAGAGCAGGGAGCAGCGCACAATGCTTAGCGCTGGCTCCTTGCTCTCCTAGTTACAGCACACATCGGGTTAATTAACCCGATGTGTGCTGCAGCTACATGTGCACAGAGCAGGAGCCGGCACTGACAGTGAGAGCGGCGGAGGCTGGTAACAAAGGTAAATATCGGGTAACCAAGGACAGGGCTTCTTGGTTACCCGATGTTTACATTGGTTACCAGCCTCCGCAGAAGCCGGCTCCTGCTGCCTGCACATTTAGTTGTTGCTGTCTCGCTGTCACACACAGCGATCTGTGCTTCACAGCAGGACAGCAACAACTAAAAAATGGCCCAGGACATTCAGCAACAACCATCGACCTCACAGCAGGGGCCAGGTTGTTGCTGGATGTCACACACAGCAACATCGCTAGCAACGTCACAAAAGTTGTTCGTTAGCAACGATGTTGCTAGCGATGTTGCTTAGTGTGACGGGGCCTTCAGAGTTGAGAATTTTGACTAATCCATTTTGGCAGAGATTTATGGAGGGAAGAACTCCAATGTCAGGAAGACACACCGCTGTATAGGATTGTCCCCCTTTTGTTTGAACAAGGGTCAGAATTTGGCATTTGCTTTTATTAACACACGTTACACCCACATACCTCCTCTCTGGTGACTCATAATAGGGCTGGTCAATGGCTGTGGCTTCAGTCTGTAGAGAATTATTAGTGTGAAGTTCTCCCATGCATAAGACCTATGGCTGCACTATAAAAATGACCAAGTCTCAAAATGCCCAAGTTTAATGTCTCTCTTCCAGAGAGAGACTTTGAAAGAGAATATTGAAAAAAGTTAAGCCAAAGGGCATATATGGCTGGGTGTTCACTTCTACAGTGGTCGTAGGGTTTTTCTTTAAGAAAAAAAAAAGATGGAGGGTTGCGTCCATTCTTGGACTTTAGGCCGGCTTCTCACTTGCGATTCTCTCGCAGTAGTGCAATGCAGGAAATTCTCGCATTGCACTCGGACACATGTTAATCAATGAGGCAGCTCCCATCTGCTATTTTTTTCTCAGTCCAAATCGAACTGAGAAAAAAATCGCAGCATGCTGCGTTTTGGAGAGTTTCTCACGCGAGTCTCTCCAATTCAACTCTATGGGAGCGGGTAAATAATCGGTTGTCACACAGACGGCACTCACACCATCCTAGTGGCATTCGTTTTTCTAAATACATTTATCGCATGTTTCACAAAACACTGGAAATGAGTGAGGTCTCACAATGTCGGTCTATCTCTCCCTCTCGGTCTCTCCCTCTCGGTCTCTATTCTCTGTCGGTCTGTCGGTCTCTCTCTCTCTGTCCATGTCGGTCTGTTCCTTTCCCCCCCTCTCTCATACTCACCGATCCCCGATCACCAGCGCGGCGCTGCACGGCTGTCACACTGTGGCGGCTTCTCCTCTTTTGAAAAAGCCGGCCACTCATTATTCAATCTCGAATTCCCTGCTTTACCCGCCCACCGGCACCTATGATTGGTTGCAGTCAGACACGCCCCCACGATGACTGACAGCTGTCTCACTGCAACCAATCACAGCTGCCGGTGGGCGGGTCTATATCATGCAGTAAAATAAATTAAAAAATAATTAAAAAAAAAAACGGCGTGCGGTTCCCCCCAATTTTAATACCAGCCAGGGTAAAGCCACACGGCTGAAGGCTAGTATTGTCAGGATGGGGAGCCCCACTTTATAGGGAGCCAACCACCCTAACAATATCAGTCAGCAGCCGCCCGGAATAGCCGCATCCATTAGATGCAACAGTCCCGGGACTGTACCCGACCATCCCGAATTACCCTGGTGCGGTGGCAATCGAGGTAATAAGGAGTTAATGGCAGCAGCCCATAGCTGCCACTAAGTCCTAGATTAATCATGGCAGGCGTCTCCCCGAGATACCTTCCATGATTAACCTGTAAGTTTAAGAAAATGAAGACATACACCAAAAAATCCTTTATTTGAAATAAATAACAAAAAAAAATAAAAACAGCCCTCTTTCACCACTTTATTCAAGTCCCAAAATGCCCTTCCATGTCCAACGTAATCCACAAAGGTCCCTCGACGCTGTCAGCTCTGCTACATCGGAAGCTGACAGAGAGCAGTCACAGACCACGACCGCTCTCTGTGAGCTCCCCGCAGCGACTGAAGTGAGTCGCGCTATCAGCGATGAGGTCACTCAGGTTACCCGCGGCCACAGATCTCAGCGGGAGGACTTCTGCTGTGGCCGCGGGTAACCTCAGTGACGGCACCGCTGATTGACCGCAGTGAGCCGCGCTCTCAGGGGATTTGCGGTCACCAGCGAGACTTTCACCGGTGACCGAAAATCAGGGGCCATGACACACAGACAGAGCCGCAGGATGACTATGAAGTCGGGTAAAGTTCACCCGACTTCATTCTGATCGTGCGGCTGTCTGTGTCTGCTGTCCGCGGCCATTCAGCTCTGCTACATGGCTCTGTCTGTGTCTGCTGTCAGCAGCCATGTAGCAGAGCTGAATGGCAGATGACATAGTAAAAACGGATCCCATACGCATCAAATACGCATTGCACACGCACTGCAATTATGAGAAAAATCCCAGGATCGCAGTGCAGTTGCATTGCACACTGATCATAAAGTGAACTGAAATAGTCTGACTTTTTATCATGCAACAATATTTTGATTTTACACGCATAAGTGTGTTTCCAGCCTTAGAGAGATTTCAACAATCACGGTGTGCAATCCCTAGCCTTTATGGTTGACCTGTTTAATCAATTAGCTAGTGCTAAATGATTTTCTAAACTTGACTTGAGGGGGGGCATATAACTTCATGTGAGTTTGACAAGGTGATGAATGGAAAACCGCTTTTAATACGCCTAAGGCCTCTTTTACACGTCTGTGGAAAACACTCGTTTTCACGGACATGTTGACTGTGCGTATGGCCCTACTTGTGCTGTGATTTTGGCACACGTGTGTTCTCCATGTGCTATCCACGATAGCACATGAAGATTAGGAACTTTTTTACTCACCTGTCCTCAGCGCTACTGTTCCTGGTGCTGATGTCTGCGGTGCTGTGGTCACACTTGCTTTCGGGTCTGCGGTGCAGTGAATATGCAATAAGCGGGCCTTAAAGTGACAGCAGCGCCAAAGACAGCATCGCTGGAGACAAGGTGAGTATAAAAATTCATTTTATTTGAAAGACAAATGTTTTCTCTGGGACATGTCAAACGAATCACACCCCTGTGTGAGCCATGTGACATCAGTGCTGCAGGAGAAAAACAGACTTGTCTCAGTGTGGAAAACACGGACACGCGCTTGCTCCATATGAACACACAGTCCTTGTGAAAACACTGATGTGTGCGCAGACCTATTGATATTAATGGGTCTCTGTATGTCCGTGATTACGGTACGTATGAAAACAGCGCCATACATACCGGAATCACTGACATGTGAAGGGGGCCTAAGGGTCAGCTGATGAGTGAAGGGCGCCATTGCGTAAATTTAAGGTGCCAACCTCTATGGTCAGACAGGGACAAAATGGTATGCCTAGTCTGTATAGGGACCTGTGGTGAACATATCCCCTGGTTTAATTTGTCACTATGTGAGTGAAACGGCTGGCTATGTTACGAATGAGCCCTTCCACTCACACGGGGATGAGCAAATCAGAGGAGATATTAGTCAAAGGTCTCTAGACAAACTATGAAGATGACTCGCCCACCCCAGGGCTTTGGGTGACCCGGTGTCAGGCTGGACTAGTCCTGGGTAGTCAGCGGTGGCAGGGCCCGACTCAGTGACCCTGGCGGAGTCAATTAATATGGCGGCTGTGGGGGTGATGATTATAATAAAGTTTATGAAAGATTTGTGACGCCACCTGTGGTAAATTGCAGCTCTTTAGGGCCGCAGCTGCTGGAAGGGACCTCCGGGGCTGATGTTATAGCAGCTGAGATGTTGCTTGCTCTCCACAGGTAGAGCGGGTACCCGGGGGCAACCTTTAGTGCTTGGTAGAGTCTATGGTGTTTGTGGACGGGGTACAAGATAAAGTAGACGACACATGGCTTGCAGTTAAGATCTTTACTCACTGTTTTGGTCTTGGTGCTGCAGCAAACCGGTTGCCCACAGTATGCTGGGATCCACTGTCAGGTGCCTCCGCCGATCCCGGGTAGTTCAGAGGTCAATACCGGTGCACCCCTCCTGTGTCTCTTTCCTGACTGACTTCCTAGCCTTGACCATTGTAGCTGAGCTGGTCTTGGCCTCCACCACAGGGCCTGAACAAAGGGGGCTAACCGCAGTATCTTGCCCTCTTCACAGGGGATCTGTGGCAGGTTGTGGACCTGGGCGCTTGCAACCACCCCAGGCCTTTGGTGTTACTTTTGAGGAATTTTCTTTCTTCCCTCTGTCTGGGGACCGTCCCCGAATGCAGCCAGATCCCTCCAGCCGATCTTACAGTGGAACAGGCCATGAGCCAATATGCCCTTCCGTGGCCCTGGGATCCTTTCTTTCTTTAGGTGTCACCTGGGCCTAACTAGACCCCAGGATCTCCACCAGGAACTTCCTTCTGTCGCTTCCTCTTCAGACTTTACTCCTTCACTCTCCTGAGGTAACTACCTCCCTCTCACACTGTGTCGGTCGCGAACGATCCGACACAAAGATCCGGCTCCCTGCTGTGAACGACAGGAGCCGGATCACCAGTGTGAGCCACTGAAATCACTAAACGGCTCTTTTCGCAGTCAAAACCCCGCCCACCCGCGGCTAAACTCTGCCTACTCAACAATCTAATTGGCCGCTTGTAAGTGGGCGGGGCTTAGCCACGGGTGGGCGGGGCTTTGACGGCGTTACTATAATCTTAAATATGTGTTCACCTGGGGTGAACACATATTTAATAAGGAGCCGAGAACGAGCTGAAAGAGCCGGCTCTTTTTGGTGAATGGAGCCATAGGAACTGGCTCACCAAAAAGAGCCGGACTGCCCATCACTACTTCACTGAACTTGAACTTCCTGGTTTCCTTGTCTAGTCACACTTTCTGACTCCTCCCACACACCCACTGACTAGGCCCCACCCACACTATTGGGACCAGAAATGGGACTTACGGCCCCATGAATACATCTATGGGGGTTGCTGCCACTATCCCTTACCCTGTGTATGCCTACTAATTAGTGTGTGCAAGTTTAGTCTGTGGACCGGCATATGACCTTATTCTTACCCAGGATGGGACATCACACCTCTGGCTGAGGTGCAATATCTCTGTGGCGACGGAAGCTTCAGGGGCGCCACACATACCCTAAACCTGACCCAGTTTTGTCCCTGCCTGACCACAGAGGTTAACACACTAAAGTTACACAATTTTGCCCCACTTGATGTCAGCTGTTCCTGAGTGTCCTTAACTGCACCCTAAACTATAAAACAAATGTAACAAAACAGCAATAAACAAAAATGTGCACACCGGCAGATGGTGAGATGCAGTACTAAATACATGTTCACACAGTTGTACAGGGACGATGGAATAAACTGAAAGAAACCCAAAAAGACCATCAATGGAACCTCTCCAAATGAAATAGAATGGGAGAATGCTGGGAAGGGAAACAGAAACAAACTACAGGGAAAAGAAAAATTGATAACTCAGCAAGATTATCCTAAACTGAGGATCTGGGATTTCAAACATCCCTCCATCTAGGAAGCTAGCCAGCGCTAAGGCATGTGTATGGCAAGTATAATAGCCCTTCCCAAGATGTGATAGGGCAAACAAAACAAGGCAGTTAATACACCTGAGTAGAAACAAAACAGAAAGGCACATTAATCTGCAGCAAATTTTCTTGATGAAGAATTCATGAACATGTGTGAACATCAAGGGATGGTTGTACTTAATTGAACCCATTCAAGTGTGGCATGTATTAGTTATCTCTTAGTACTGATCCACAAAGGGTTATTTGTGTAATCTAAAGAATTGAAAGTTTTTTTGGAATACAACTGGTGGAATTGGTGCTGTAACCTCCGACTGGATCAAAGTGTAATAACTCACCATTGTGGGATGTTTACCAAATGCCATCCACTCTCCTCTCTGTGACATTGTTTTCCGGGATTGTGAACAATTATTGCACTTTGATTCTCCATTTTATATTAACTGAAATTAATGGAAAAGGTAGGGTGATACCACAAGTATAAGATTTTATTACAGTGATCTATACTATAGTCTATGAAGCAATTGACAGGTGGACACCCAATTTATGTACTCATATGATGTTCTGTATGGGATTTTTGTTATTATTGAAAGAGTTTCCATAGGGCTTTTACATATTTGAGTGATAACTGGTCTTTATATTGTAGTGGGTGAGCCTACCCCCTACCAGTACCAGCATAGTTAACCCGGAATTGTAACTAATAAAAATGTTGATGTTTATTATTATATGTTGTATTAGGGCACCCCTAGTGGCCGGGTGGGACGGCTGTTGCCACCGGTGAGGAGGAGCCGGCTGAATTACAGGGGAGTGTGTGAGTGTGTGAGGGGGAGTCGGATCCGGGACGGGAGAGTGTGAACATCGAGGGGCAGAGTGTGTGAGCGGGACCACCAGGGGGCGCCGGAGAACAAGGAGGAGAACGTAACCTCAGCGTGTGAAACCACTGGTGTGGGTCTGGTGTGTGAGGAACCGAAGTGTGGGAGCCCGGCGAAGTAGAGTACCCCGGGCATATCCCCACCAGAGGGTGCGTTAGGGCAGGCTGCCCCCAGCTCCACTGCAAGTGCCTGATTTTACCGCCGGATAATATTGTGCAAAATAAAGGATGTCGTTTGTTACCAGCACCCTTTGTCTGAAGATCGTTTGTACGACGGCCGGCGAATGCACCATCACACTCTGCCCCACCAAGTCAGTCCCCGACCTTGAAGAAGTGGTGAAGCCAGGGACCAGCCTGAGAGCTACTGCCACGACTACAAGGCCGGAGGCTCCCCTGGCTCATCACTTCATGTGGCGTAGTCGGCAGGATGCGAATTCCCTGCCAGGGACCCAAGAAGCCGGAGACCAAGTGGTGCCGAGTGCACCGTATCCGGGCTATGAGAGAAGATTTCCAGTCCCATGGTGGGAGGAAGAAGTGCCCAAGGCGTTGGACCGGGCACAAGATGGCGGCAAGATGGCCGCCATCTGTGAAGCTGAGGAAGAAAGGGCGCGAAAAGGTGACGCCAAAAGAAGAGCCTGGGGCTGGCCGGTGCCGAGGAAGAGGTACAGAGTACTCCGCCTAAAGAGGGGAGGCGCCAGTCCCCGGACACGAAGAAAGAAATATGCAGTGGGCGGTATCGTAAAGAAAAAGAAGAACCGCCGCGGAGGAGTCAAGATGATGTGTGAGGCTGGGGGTGGAGCCTGTTTAAGAGCGGGAAACATAGACCCGCCTCTTCTTCCTTCAGTCTCAGCATTGACCTCACCGCCATTGCATTCTACACAGCAGGAGAAAAAGATGGAAGCTTCCGGACGACAGCAGGATCTCGCCACTGCCATGGCCCTGACCAGTCTAAGCCGGGAGCGCCCTAAACAAGCTGCCGTAGCAGGAGTGTTCTTGCCGGAGATCCCGACCGGGTCAGGAGACCCAGCACGCCCGGAGAAGGTGACGTGGCTGACCACCTGGGACGCGACAACCGGGGGCACGACCACTGAGGTCCGGGCAACGTATGCCGCCCAGCTACCGGTGGGGAACCGCCCCCTGGGGATTACCTATTCCCCCGTGGAGACACATCAACCCGTCGCCACAGCCACAGCTACATCCGCAGCCGCAGTACCATCTGTCCCCGAGCGGGAACCGGCCGAAGTGTATGCTGAGCGGTTGGAGCAAGATCACCGGGGCTTCTTTTGGGACCCTGTAGTCCCGTCCTCTATTCCCTATCCAAGGGCTCCGTCTTTGGTGCCAGACCCCGTCCAGGAGCGGTTGCTTGCAGAGACCATCGCCCGGGAAATGTTGTCCGGTCCCGGCGGTGAGGAGCTGGCCCTGCAATTCACCACTGGTATAGTGGTGAAGTTCAACCAGCAGGAGGGCTACGGATTTATCCGCGAAGCAAGCACCGGGGACGATTACTTTTACAATAGGGTCCACCTGGACGTGGAGGGCTTACCCAAGAGGCTCCACACTCTCTACCCGGGCGAGAAGGTACAATTCTTACCGGAGGCGGGAAGTCGCGGCCTGTTCGCCGTTGGCGTGACCCGGACGCCAACCGCCCGTGAAGCGGCTCAGTGGCAACAAGAGCTGGAGTGGGAGGAGCACCAGGAACGACGCCGGAGCCAGCATAAACCGACGCCGCTGGATGCCTCCCATTCCCGGCGTACTCTGGCGGTCCCACCGGAGGTGCAGTCTGACCCGGAAAAGGGTACCCCGGTCGTGGCGGTTAACCAGAGCGTCACCAACAGACCGGTAATAGTTTTGGACGTGCCCCAACCTGTACCTCAACCGCCCCGAGTGGCGACTCCATCGCCTCCACCGGAAACTGAAGAGGCCACGCCAGCGGAGCCGCCGTTCGCCCCTGTCTCATTCCGGAGAGTCCGCCGCCAACCTGGGCAGTCCCTGGGCGCCTACATCCAGGCCCAAGCTGCCGAGTGGAAGCGGTCCTGGCCTCCGGAGTAGGTCGCTCGAGCTGGCTTGTTCAAAAAGACCGGTAGTGTTGTTCGACCGGCAAAGTTTAAAGTTTTATGAAGAGTTCACAGTTGATATGCCTGTTGCTCGCCATCGAAAGACCGGGAGCGCTGTTGAGCCTCCGGGCGCCATCACAAGACCGGGAGCGCTGTTGAGCCTCCGGGCGCCATCACAAGACCGGGAGCGCTGTTGAGCCTCCGGGCGCCCCAAAAGACCGGGAGCGCTGTTGAGTCGCCTATTGTGGACTGGGCTGAAGGGTATTTTTATGCCATGTTCTTTGTTTTTAGTTATAGGTTTTATAGTTAGAGCCTTGCCGGGAGGCTCGGATTTTAAGAGGGGAGGCATGTAGTGGGTGAGCCTACCCCCTACCAGTACCAGCATAGTTAACCCGGAATTGTAACTAATAAAAATGTTGATGTTTATTATTATATGTTGTGTTAGGGCACCCCTAGTGGCCGGGTGGGACGGCTGTTGCCACCGGGGAGGAGGAGCCGGCTGAATTACAGGGGAGTGTGTGAGTGTGTGAGGGGGAGTCGGATCCGGGACGGGAGAGTGTGAACATCGAGGGGCAGAGTGTGTGAGCGGGACCACCAGGGGGCGCCGGAGAACAAGGAGGAGAACGTAACCTCAGCGTGTGAAACCACTGGTGTGGGTCTGGTGTGTGAGGAACCGAAGTGTGGGAGCCCGGCGAAGTAGAGTACCCCGGGCATATCCCCACCAGAGGGTGCGTTAGGGCAGGCTGACCCCAGCTCCACTGCAAGTGCCTGATTTTACCGCCGGATAATATTGTGCAAAATAAAGGATGTCGTTTGTTACCAGCACCCTTTGTCTGAAGATCGTTTGTACGACGGCCGGCGAATGCACCATCACACTCTGCCCCACCAAGTCAGTCCCCGACCTTGAAGAAGTGGTGAAGCCAGGGACCAGCCTGAGAGCTACTGCCACGACTACAAGGCCGGAGGCTCCCTTGGCTCATCACTTCAATATTTACATATCAAAGGTGGCTCTTTTATAAAATGTAATTGGCTAACCCTTTTTTTTCTGATGAGACGAGTTTTGCACCCTATACTCCATGATTTGCAGTTACTCAATAATATGACCATTAGGATATGGTATTTAATAATTTTTTTGATGGAATCACACTCGGTGGAAAATCCATTTTCTTGTCTTTGTCTCACAATTTCCCTCTCACTCATCTCTGACAATATGTATATTGAGTGTTCTTTACTATATGCATTTGCACTTTACTGCTTATTTGGATGAAAGAGATTTTGTTTCACGATGTGACAACTATACAATCTATTTGATATTTGTATATACTGTATCTTTAATAAATGGCGTTTCACTGTATTATGACAATTGCAATTTCTGGGTATTGTGTTGGAACATTTCATGCTATTCACAAATAAAAAAATCACAGACTTTTCAATATTCTTATCTCTCCAATAGGTGGTGCTACATTCCTTTTTTTTTCTTACCTTGTTTCCTCTGCCACTATAGGATAGATCTATCTGATATGCACCCCAGCGGGGTAACGATCTATTTTTAAGGGCTTTATTGTAGCTTCGGAGCTGCCACATAATTGAGTGGCTATATAATTTTTTGTCTTATATCTGCCCTCATTGTTAGGTTACCAATGAGCATCCCTATATATCGACCTTTACACACACACACATGCTGCCCATTCCACATAGTAATTCATACAATTAATGGGTGACTGTCTCCCAGGCAGCATTATTCATGGACACACCTCCTGGGCATGATAACACGCCATTGATCCTTCCCAGATAGGAAGCCAGCATAAAAGTGCCACTGCACACTGACCTCTCCAACACAGGAAGCCGTGCACATGCATCAGGCAGGTGACATCACGGTCTCTCCTAGGCAACACGTCCTTTAACGTCATGCAGGCCTGCCCTTTTAGGGCATGCGGCATGTCTTTGTACACTGCAATCGGGTGCGCTAATTGCGTCTTCACCCACAGTGCATTGCCTCCTAATTAAGAAAATGGACACTATTGGCTGCAATCCTCTTTATAAGCACACTACAGCCACTTTTCTGTACGTCCTTTATGAAGATCATTGAAACACGTCAAGTGGTCTCTAGGTGGCAACAACTGGATGGTAACGTAATTCTCTATGTTTTTTACGCTATGATTTGGCAATG
The DNA here is from genome assembly GCF_048569485.1 of Anomaloglossus baeobatrachus. NCBI lineage: Eukaryota > Metazoa > Chordata > Amphibia > Anura > Aromobatidae > Anomaloglossus > Anomaloglossus baeobatrachus. Next base: position 122,596,199 of record NC_134359.1, on the reverse strand, counting down.
GACTTAATGGATCCCATTTGTGGATTACGTTCAGAGATCAGGATTAGTGATGAGCAAGTGCTTTTTACTCAAGTAGAGCAGGTTGGACGCTCTGACTTGCTTGACTCTAGTAATGAGTACAATGGAACTCAATTATTGGGCAGTCCGGCTCTCTGCCTACATACAGCCAGCCATAAACTTAGCATTTATAGGGAAGGGTGGGCTGTTTATTTATTTTTTTATTAAAAACACAGCATCTAAACATGTTGTTTTTACCCCCAATGAGAGCCATTCAGAGACTGCAAGCGGCTCTCATCATTCACTGAATGGAGCCAGCTGTTTTTGTCAGATCACTCATGAATGGCACATCTGAGCACGAGAGAAACTCGGCCGGGTGCAGTCGAGCAGTCCGATGCTTCATCGAGCAGTAGAGTGCACTCTCACTCATCATTAATAGGGATATATCTTTGTCAAACAACTCAGCAACGCAATGCAAAGTTTATTTTCACTCTGATCCAACTCATTCCAAATGGGTTGAGGTCAGGTGATTGTGGAGGTCTTGTCATCGGCTGCAGTACTCCATTCCTAACTTCTTGGTCACTTGCTAAAACACAAATAATGGTCCCACAAGTGCAAACATGGCATGTCATTGCAAACACTGTTGTAGCCATGCTGGGTATGTGTGCCTTAAATTTAAAATAAATCTCCAAGAGTACCACCAGCCAAAAAAAAACCCCACACCATCCAACCCCATTCTCCCTCCACCACTCTCCTTGCTTCACGATGTACATCATTTGTAGAAACAATCTGCTTAGCTTTTCTGCATCTCACAGATCTGGCGGTTGTTTATAAAAATCTCAACATTTCAGTCAATAGACTATGCTACAGATTTCCATTGATCTACTGTCCAGTCCTTGTGACGTTCAGCTCAATCTTGTTTATTCTCCTCAGTAGTGACTTCTTTGCAGCAATACAACTATACAAATCTCCTTCTTGCATTCTCTTCTGGATAGTTGATCTTACAATCTGTCTGCGCCTGTATGTCTAGGCATTATTTATGAAGGCTGTTATGGAGGTTATAATCATAATATTTATTCACTTATGTAGTGCCATTAATTCCACAGCGCTTTACGTTCATTGGCATTCATCGGGAGTTTCTGTGGTTGCAGAGGCTGGTATCACTGATGAACGTATCCTCTGCAGCAGACGTAATTCTTAATTTTCCTGTCCAGGTTGCTGGTTTTCATGACTGCACTTGATATCTTTAAAAGGAACCATCAGCACAGGATGACTCTTCAAACTAAGAACAGGGGCTTGTGCATCATGGTAGGGCTAATCATTTACATTCCCCTTCCCACCTGCTTCTTTTCCCTTAATCTTCACCCTACAGTCTTCTGTGATTGAGTTTTGGCTTCATAGAGTCAGAGAAGGGAGGATATAGATAGAAAATCAGCAGGTGGGAAGGTGTATTTAAATGATTAGCCCCACCATGATGCACTAGCGCCTGTTCTTGGTGTGAAGTCATTCTGAGCTGAGAGTCTCTTTAAGGATGGATTGTTGTTTCTCATTACAAATGAAAAAAATTTCATTAATAAGTGTGTAAAATTGTTTGGCTAGTACTATATAGTTAGCTTGGTGCTTTTCAGCTAAACCACATACCCCTGCCCACAACATACAGTACAGACCAAAAGTTTGGACACACCTTCTCATTCAAAGAGTTTTCTTTATTTTCAGGACTCTGAAAATTGTAGATTCACATTGAAGACATCAAAACTATGAATTAACACATGTGGAATGAAATACTTAACAAAAAATTGTAAAACAACGGAAAATATCTTATATTCTAGGTTCTTCAAAGTGGCCACGTTTTGCTTTGATTACTGCTTTGCACACTCTTGGCATTCTCTTGATGAGCTTCAAAAGGTAGTCACCGGAAATGGTCTTCCAACAGTCTTGAAAGAGTTCCCAGAGATGCTTAGCACTTGTTGGGCGTTTTAACTTCACTCTGCGGTCCAGCTCACCCCAAACCATTTCGATTGAGTTCAGGTCTGGTGACTGTGGAGGCCAGGTCATCTGGCGTAGCACCACATCACTCTCCTTCTTAGTCAAAAAGCCCTTACACAGCCTGGAGGTGTGTTTGGGGTCATTGTCCTGTTGAAAAATAAATGATGGTCCAACTAAACGCAAACCGGATGGAATAGCATGCCGCTGCAAGAGGCTATGGTAGCAATGCTAGTTCAGTATGCCTTCAATTTTGAATAAATCCCCAACAGTGTCACCAGTAAAGCACTCCCACACCATCACACCTCCTCCTCCAAGCTTCACAGTGGGAACCAGGCATGTAGAGTCCATCCGTTCACCTTTTCTGAGTCGCACAAAGACACGGTGGTTGGATCCAAAGATCTCAAATTTGGACTCATCAGACCAAAGCACATATTTCCACTGGTCTAATGTCCATTCCTTGTGTTCTTTAGCCCAAACAAGTCTCTTCTGCTTGTTGCCTGTCCTTAGCAGTGGTTTCCTAGCAGCTATTTTACCATGAAGGCCTGCTGCACAAAGTCTCTGCTTAAGGGCTGCTTCTCACTTGCGAGTTTCTCGCAGTAGAGCAATGCGAGAAAATCTCGCATTGGAATCGGACACATGTTAGTGAATGATTCAGCTCTCATCTGCGATTTTTTTCTCAGTCCGAATCGGACTGAGAAAAAAATCGCAGCATGCTGCTTTTTTGCGAGTTTCTACTGCGAGTTTCTCCAATGCAAGTCTATGGCAGCGTGTAAATAATCGGATGTCACGGGACGGCACTCACACCATCCTAGTGACATCCGATTTTCTAAATACATTTCTCGCATGTTTCCTAAAACACTGGAAACGAGCGATGTCTCCCAATGTCTGTCAATCACTATTCTCTGTCCGTCGGTCTCTCCCTCTCGGTCTCTATTCTCTCTCTGTCGGTCCGTCACTATCTCTGTCCCTCTCTCACAGTCTGTCGGTCATTTTCCCCTCCTCTCTCATACTCACCGTTCCCCGATCTCCGGCGCGGCGCTGCACGGCATTCACACTACTGCGGCGGCTTTTACTATTTTGAAAAAGCCGGCCGCTCATTAAACAATCTCGTATTCCCTGCTTTCCCCGCCCACAGGCGCCTATGATTGGTTGCAGTGAGACACGCCCCCACGCTGAGTGACAGGTGTCTCACTGCACCCAATCACAGCAGCCGGTGGGCGGGTCTATACTGTGCAGTGAAATAAATAAATAATTTAAAAAAATGGCGTGCAGTCCCCCCCAATTTTAATACCAGCCAGATAAAGCCATACGGCTGAAGGCTGGTATTCTCAGGATGGGGAGCTCCACGTTATGGGGAGCCCCCCAGCCTAACAATATCAGCCAGCAGCCGCCCAGAATTGCCGCATACATTATATGCGACAGTTCTGGGACTGTACCCGGCTCTTCCCGATTTTGCCCTGGTGCGTTGGCAAATCGGGGCAATAAGGAGTTAATGGCAGCCCATAGCTGCCACTAAATCCTAGATTAATCATGTCAGGCGTCTATGAGACACCCTCCATGATTAATCTGTAAGTTACAGTAAATAAACACACACACACATGAAAAAATCCTTTATTAGAAATAAAAAACACAAACACATTCCCTCATTACCAATTTAATAAGCCCCAAAAAGCCCTCCATATCCGGCGTAATCCACGGACCTCCAGCGTCGCTTCCAGCATGAAGGTGACAGGAGCTGCAGAAGACACCGCCGCTCTGGTCACCTCCAAGCAGCAACTGAGGTGAGTAGCGCGATCGGCTGAGCTGTCACTGAGGTTACCCGCTGTCACTGTTGGAGGATCCAGCGGTGGCCGCAGGTAACCTCAGTGACAGCTCAGCTGATCGCGCTACTCACCTCAGTTGCTGCTTGGAGGTGACCGGAGCGGCGGTGTCTTCTGCAGCTCCGGTCACCTCCATGCAGTAAAGCTGGAAGCGACGCTGGAGGGCCGTGAATTACGCCGGATATGGAGGGCTTTTTGGGGCTTATTAAATTGGTAATGAGGGAATGTGTTTGTTTTTTATTTCTAATAAAGGATTTTTTCATGTGTGTGTGTGTTTATTTACTGTAACTTACAGATTAATCATGGAGGGTGTCTCATAGATGCCTGACATGATTAATCTCGGATTTAGTGGCAGCTATGGGCTGCCATTAACTCCTTATTACCCCGATTTGCCAACGCACCAGGGCAAAATCGGGAAGAGCCGGGTACAGTCCCAGAACTGTCGCATATAATGTATGCGGCAATTCTGGGCGGCTGCTGGCTGATATTGTTAGGCTGGGGGCTCCCCATAACGTGGAGCTCCCCATCCTGAGAATACCAGCCTTCAGCCGTATGGCTTTATCTGGCTGGTATTAAAATTGGGGGGGACCGCACGCCATTTTTTTAAATTATTTATTTATTTCACTGCACAGTATAGACCCGCCCACCGGCTGCTGTGATTGGGTGCAGTGAGACACCTGTCACTCAGCGTGGGGGCGTGTCTCACTGCAACCAATCATAGGCGCCTGTGGGCGGGGAAAGCAGGGAATACGAGATTGTTTAATGAGCGGCCGGCTTTTTCAAAATAGTAAAAGCCGCCGGAGCAGTGTGAACGCCGTGCAGCGCGGCGCCGGGGATCTGTGAGTATGAGAGAGGGCTGCTAACTTCAGTCACTCGGGGGATTAGTGGTCACCGGTGAGCCCTTCACTGGTGACCGCTAATCAGGACGCGGCACAGACAGAGCCGCAGCATGACAATGAAGTCGGGTTAAGTTCACCAGAGTTCATTCTGATTGTGCGGCTCTGTCTGTGTCTGCTGTCATCTGCCATTCAGCTCTGCTACATGGCTGTCTGTGTCTGCTGTCAGCGGCCATGTAGCAGCGCTGAATGGCAGATGACATAGTAAAAAATACGCATTACACACGCATTACACACGCTAGTAAAATCATTAATTTAGTCAGAAATAGCATCGCACTTGCGTTGCACTCGCACCTACCGTGAACTAAAATCAGCCGAGTTTTTTTCAGCCCAGTCGGACCGATTTTACTCGCATAGATGTGTTTCCACCCTTAGAGTTGTTCTAGAGATGTGTCTGCTGCTAGAACTGTGTGGCATTGATTTGGTCTCTAATCTGAGCTGCTGTTAACCTGCGATTTCTGAGGCTGGTGACTCGGATAAACTTATCCTCTGCAGCAGAGGTGACTCTTTGTCTCCCTTTCCTGGGGCGGTCCTTATGTGAGCCAGTTTCTTTGTAGCGTTTGATGGTTTTTGCCACTGCACTTGGGGACACTTTCAAAGTTTTCACAAATTTTTGGACTGACTAACCTTCATTTCTTAAAGTAAAGTAATGATGGCCACTCGTTTTTCTTTACTTAGCTGCTTTTTTTCTTGCCATAATACAAATTCTAACAGTCTATTCAGTAGGACTGTCAGCTGTGTATCCACCAGACTTCTGCACAACACAACTGATGGTCTCAACCCCATTTAGAAGGCAAAAAAAATCTCACTTATTAAACCTAAACCTGACAGGGCACACCTGTGAAGTGAAAACCATTTCCGGTAACTACCTCTTGAAGCTCATCAAGAGAATGCCAAGAGTGTGCAAAGCAGTAATCAAAGCAAAAGGTGGCTACTTTGAAGAACCTAGAATATAAGACATATTTTCAGTTGTTTCACACTTGTTTGTTAAGTATTTCATTCCACATGTGTTAATTCATAGTTTTGATACCTTCACTGTGAATCTACAATTTTCAGAGTCATGAAAATAAAGAAAACTCTTTGAATGAGAAGGTGTGTCCAAACTATTGGTCTGTACTGTATGGCGAGACTAAATACAGAGAACTCCCATGTACTAAAAAAAAACCCGCTAGAAATAATAGAAGAATATGCCTAATAAAATGTAACAAATTAAAAACATCCAATAAAGAGTATGCAGCACAGGAATAAAGGTCTATAAAACCTAATAACCCAAACTCAATACCAAATTCACAATGTATAAGGCTAAATAACTACTACTCCATGACAATTGGGCCATGTGGTCCGAGGACCTGGTAGAGCAATAATGAATAAAATGTAGTAAATATACTCAAATAAGAGGCTCAAATAGTGATTGGAAAAATACTCGGTGGAAATAGTCCAATTAAAACACAGACACACTGTGCGCTGTGAGGATTCACTAGTGTCATAGCCAGGATTGGCAGTCACGTGGCCCTGAGCGATTTGCAGACTCCCGGCCATGTTCAGATTAATGGGCACGTCCTTGCACAATGTAAATGTATGGAGTAAGGCTGCGCCAATTGAGTCGGATTTTGGCCGAGAGTATGCATACTCAGTCACGTGACCACTATTTTGGCTCTGACATTGGCAAATTTTCAGAACGCTCAGTGCATATGATGTGAAGATTCACAAGTCTGCAGTGACTGCAGACGTTTGGAATTAGACCGGACAACTCCTTTAAAAGGTAAAAGTGTGTTGGGGGTTGGTCTATTTACACTTGAGTATTTTCCGGTCTACTGTTCCCAATCACAATTCAGGCCTCTTGTTGGGTTTATTTACTGCATTTTGTTCATTATTGCCCTACCAGGTGCTAAGTTGTATAATGTAGTTATATAGCTTTGTGAATTTTCTCTTTGTGGGATGTTTTTAATTGTCTTTTGATGACTCATGAATAAAGTTTACCTTGATTGAACATATGCTTCTTTTAGGTGTACTTTTGGGCTGTCTTATTATTTATTATTATAGCGCCATTTATTCCATGGCGTTTACATGTGAAAAGGGGTATACATCGCATGGACAAGTACAAAAATAAATATAAACAAAACAAGGCACAGACATGTACAGGAGGAGAGAGGACCCTGCCTGCGAGGGCTCACAGTCTACAATGGATGGGTGCGGATACAGTAAGTGAGGGTAGAGATGGTCCTGCGGTGCCATAGCACAGCGGACTAAGGGTTACGGCAGGTTGTAGGCTTGTTGGAAGATGTGGGTCTTCAGGTTCCTTTTGAAGCTCGTCAAGGTGGTTGAGAGTCTAATATGTTGTAGCAGAGCATTCCAGAGTATGGGGGAGGCACGGGAGAAATTTTGGATGCGGTGGTGGGAAGAGGAGATGAGAGGGGAGCAGAGAAGGAAATCTTGTGAGGATCGAAGGTTACGTGCAGGTAAGTACCGGGAGACTAGGTCACAGATGTAAGAAGGAGACAGATTGTGGATGGCTTTGTAGGTCATAGTTAGGGTTTTGAACTGGAGTTGTTAGGCAGTGAAGGAATTAGCAGAGAGGTCGGGAAGTAGCGGGGGAGACAGGTGAATTAGTCGGGCAGCATAGTTTAGAATAGATTGTATGGGTGCGAGACTGTTAGAAGGGAGGCCAGAGAGCAGGAGGTTGCAATAGTCCACGCGGGAGATAAGGGCATGCACTAGAACTTTTGCGGCTTCTTGAACATGCAATCTATTCTTTTTTGCTGATCAAGCATCCACAAAAAAAAATAAAACAACAAATGTTGGTTTTTGATCCAAGTCATGAATTAAAGTTGCCAATCCAAGTCTGTGGGTCCAGAAAAAAAAAACATGGCCAGTACAGGGATTGTCAGTGGAAGACAGACAGACATGGATGCAGTTTGCTTGGAGAAGCTTGATGAAATATTGATGGTAAAAACTGATCAAACCTTGATGAAAATCTGATCCATCACACTGCTGAAAAACAGTTCATTTGTTTTACCGTTCAAGAAAATGTACTGACGTCTAAGGAAAAAAGTTATCTTGAATACACACAAAACAGCAAACTGTGCTTTAATACTTGATTTATTTTGGACTTTTAACAGGAGCTTTTAATACACAGCAATATTCATTCAAAGAGTGAGGGGAACACTTCTCCATGTCACTTCATAGGTGATTTATTGGCACATGATATAAAACAAAACAGAAATGATAGCAAAACTGACCAAATCTTAATAAGAACATGGTCCCCTAACTGCTCCATACATATTAGGAGAAATATCATGCCAGCCTTTTGAAGAAACACCAGGAAAAAGAAAATGTTCTGGAATCCCAGGATCTAGTGCTGCAGCATAGCATTATCTTGTCAGTATATTCTATTACAGTTATAAGCCACTTCCACCCTTATTGTTCCTGTGATGTAATAACTGCAATTAATATAAATGTATCTCACCATGTGAATGTCAGTTTATTAAGCCCACCCCAAAGCTCCCAGCCGCACCAGGAATCAAGCTATTCTTCTAACATCATGTTTAATAATGTAGCTCTGATCAGTGTTGCGATGCTCATAAACCTATTTAGATTTAACTACATTGTGTTACGTTTGGACATTATTAGTCTGTGCCCCACAGGTAAACCACTCCCGTATGTGTCTGACTCTATAGAAAGGCCCTCATAGCACAGATATAAATTTGTTATAAACAGTAATCGGTATCTACCAGCTTCACAGTTTATGGCATGTCCCAGCATAATCATTCAGGCACTTCGTATTACATATTAGTTACAATATCTTTAAAGGGAATTTGTCACCACGTTTTTGCTACCTAATCTGAAATTGACATAAGGGCATAAACCTGGATTCCAGCGATGTGTCACTTACTGAGCTGCTTAGTGTACTTTTTATAAAATTACTTTTATCAGCAGATGATTAACACTAGAAGTCTAGTAAATCTCCTGCCATGTAGTCCAACTATACCCCCATCACTGTCAGCTTTCTGCTTATGCACAGTACATAGAAAGTTGCTAATCAGTGGTGTGAGCGGAGTTATACAGCATTCAGAGATCTGTTCGATCTGCAGCAGAGAGAACCGTTTTTAATAAAAATTGCTGTACACATGAGTGATACTTTGCTAGAATCAGGATCTCTGCCCCTACATCATGCTGCACTTAGATGGGATAGCAAAAACCTGGGGACAAATTCACTTTAAAGGAGTGGTTTCAACTTTTTTTGAGGCTAAAATTGCAAAGCGTTTTTTACAAGACACGTTGCAATTTATCCTGTTTTTATGAGGGATTTTTAATTGTATAGTGCCTTGCCTAGGTTAGAGGCCACCCTGCAGTCTCAGATTAGCCAGCTGCCTAGGTAAGGAGCATGCGCCACTAGCAGGTTCTATGCTTTTATAACCGGCTCGATGTTACCCCGAAGCAAGTTCTGACCAACCTCAATCCCCCTGTGCGTCTCCCATGATGCAGAGACGAAGCTGCCTCTGCTAGCAGCCTGGGAGAGCGCTCAGTTTGGAAATGCGGCACGATTCTGCCGATGGTGTAAACTGTCAATCATCAGGAATGCACCAACCTCGCCAGAGCTCGAAGACTGTGAAAGGTACACTCCTGAAGTAAAGAAGTTGAAACAACCCCTTTTAATAAGTAGCTAATATTATATAGAAACTGCAATTACCCTTGTTGGTCTATTCCATCTACTGTTAGGCTGCGTGCCCACAATCAGTGTTTGCAGCGATTTGGATGTAGTGTGTTTTCGCTGCGCCCAAAACGCTGCGATGTACAGTACAAGCACAGTGGATGGGATTACTAGAAATCCTATGCCCTCTGTGATTGTTTTTTCCACAGCAAACACTGACTTGCGGTGTGGCTTTCCTGAGCCGCAGCATGTGAATTGTTTGCTGTGGATTTGCATGCATCCTCCATAGGAAGAACATAAGCAAAAGATCGCAACGCACTGAACCCTGATCGTGGGTACGAGCAGCTGCGGTCTCCTGTGGAGGAGACTCGCACCCCACTGCGTCTGGGACGCAGCGAGCCCTGATCGTGGGCACATACCCTTATACTCTTCAGCATTTGTATTACCCCTCTATGGATTTAGAAACAAAAAAATGAGGTACATTTGGGGGGGGATGGGGAAAAGGACACAAGCTACAAATTTGTGAAGCTTGATGTAGCAGCATTATAAAGCACATTTTGGAACAATCTCCCGACATTTGCTTAATGATAACGTGTTTTAGGCCAATATTTACAGAATACAGGCTGAAGTCCAGATCCATCATTGATTCAGAGAATAGGGTCAAGACCTCTCCTACTGAAAAATGGGCAGAAACACACTTTGGTCAACAACCCTCCAGAGTTTATATTATTTTTCATTAAAAATTTGTTACTGAAAGGGGACAACCCCATTAACTGGATTTACCTTAGGCCTCATTTACACTGTCAGTAAACTTCTTTGGGTGAGATGCATGATAAATGTATATCTATGTCTGAGCTTGAGCAGTAAACACAATATATGCCTCTCATTTCATCCGAAGCTTCCCCTTCCACCCAATTAATGCCAGATTCAAATTTGTATTTGAGGTGCTATTAGGATATATAGCTTAAGGGGTGCTTCACACACAGCGAGCTCACTGCCGAGATCGCTGCTGAGTCACGCTTTTTATGACGCAGCAGTGACCTCATTAGCGATCTCGCTGTGTGTGACAATGAGCAGCGATCTGGCCCCTGCTGCAAGATCGCTGCTCGTTACACACAGCCCTGGTTCGTTTTCTTCAAAGGCGCTCTCCCACTGTGACACACAGATCGCTGTGTGTGACAGCGAGAGAGCGACAAATGAAGCGAGCAGGGAGCAGGAGCCGGCGTCTGACAGCTGAGGTAAGCTTGTAACCAAGATAAACATCGGGTAACCAAGGTGGTTACCCGATATTTACCTTAGTTACCAGCCTCTGCAGCTCTCACGCTGCCTGTGCTGCCGGCTCCGGCTCTCTGCACATGTAGCTGCTGTACACATCGGGTTAATTAACCCGATGTGTACAGCAGCTAGGAGAGCAAGGAGCCAGCGCTAAGCAGTGTGCGCGGCTCCCTGCTCTCTGCACATGTAGCTGCATTACACATCGGGTTAATTAACCCGATGTGTACTGTAGCTAGGAGAGCAAGGAGCCAGCGCTCAGTGTGCGCGGCTCCCTGCTCCCTGCACAGACAGCTAAGCGGTGTGCGCTGGTAACTAATGTAAACATCGGGTAACCATACCCGATGTTTACCTTAGTTACCAGTCTCCGCAGCTTCCAGACGGCGGCTCCGTGCAAGCGCAGCATCGCTTGCACGTCGCTGCTAGCTGGGGGCTGTTCACTGGTCGCTGGTGAGATCTGCCTGTTTGACAGCTCACCAGCGACCATGTAGCGATGCAGCAGCGATCCTGACCAGGTCAGATCGCTGGTCGGATCGCTGCTGCATCGCTAAGTGTGAAGGTACCCTAAGTCTTCAGGCATACAGAGATTAGTTTATAAAATACTTCAAACTAAACTACATTCATTAATCAGTAATGAATAATCTTGACTTTTTAGACAACTCTCACCACACTCAGTGGTTATAAATAACACAAATCCTATGTATCCCAAAGTATGATGCATTGGTTGAAATATCAATGCTTCATGTGTCCTTAATAAATCTCCATTACGTTTGGTGTCTTGCCCTACAAAACATGAGTGATCACATTACTTATATCCATGATTTATGAGCTATGATTACACCTCTGCCTATAACATACTGGTTCCATATAATCGAGCTCTTGTATATTCTGCAGCCCTCGGGACAGTGATCTTACATCATATCAAGTCTGCTCTCATGCTATATTAAAATTAAAGGGAACTATTAAAAAAAAACAAAAAAAACAACAGAATTGGATCCAATGACTCTCCAAGAAAACGTTTTAGAAAAATATTTGTTGTATCTGGACTGGATTGACCCTTTGCACTGAAACTATGATTCCAAGACAGAACAGTTTTAAAGCCATTTTCACCCAGGCCAAGGCTATGGTCACACTGCTATCAGAGGTTCAAATGGCAGCATATTCTGGAAGTATCTTAAAGGGATGTTCGGTCTAAAATGACAACTCTGCAGTCACTCTATGAGAATACAAACTTGTGAATCCTCACATTGCCCGTTGTCATACTGGGAACACTGTATGACAAGTACATACTCCTGGTTAGAATCTGACTAGATGGGCGCAGCCTTGAGCAACACACTTGCATTGAGTGAGGCTGTGCCCATCTTGGTAGATTCTGGCCAGGAGTCTGCATATCGCATACTCGCAGCCATATTATCGGCTCCGATACTGGAGATTCCTCACAGTGCATGCGATGTGAAGATTCCCAAGTCTGCAGTCATATGGAGTGACATGTAGAGTGACTGCAGACTTGTCATTATAGACAACTCCTTTAAGGACCCATCAAAAAAAAAAAATCTGGGAGTAGCATTGTGGCCTAAAATACACACATATCCTTTAGCCCCTCATAAGCAAGAGCACTTCTATGTCCCCTATGAGATAACCACCAACAGACATCTCTCTGGGCGGCTTATCTCTAGGAGAACAATTGGATCCACACTCCGAAATCCGACGTGCCCAATCAAAATCTACCCTAACAATCAGTGGGCCGTTCCCATTGATATCTGTGGATGCAGCTGACAGACTGTGTATGGAGACGTTGCTCTTTCTTTTCATGTGTAGAGTTTGAGTCCTTATTGTAAGTTTTCCTAAGGCCCCAACAGACTCTAAACCAAGAAACAAACCTCACAAGAATGGATTTCTATTGGTTTTTGTGATGATAGATTTACTATATGTATACAACAGAGAGAAAATCACTGTTTTTTCTAAGCCCTAAATTGGTTTTGGTGGCCACTATTACAAAAAAAGTTTGTACAACAGAGCAACAAGTGGCTGGGAGAAGAAAATGATCAGATCACCTGACTAAGCTAAAAATAAAACCCTAACTTGTAGGAATTTCATGATTTGTATAAATGACTGTATAAAACTGGCAATACACATTAGATAAGATCGCTGAACATGATGATACAATGTGTATGGCAGCCAATGTCCGGAAGCAGAAGGAGCGGGCATGATGGATTTAGATTAAGAAGGGTCCGACAGCAGCTTCTATTCCCCTCCTACTATAATGAGCGTACATGTTTGACTCAGCATACATGTTTATGATGTAGTCAGGTGAATTGGTCATTGACTAAATAAGTTTGTCCAACAGTTACATGCATTTGGCCAGCTTTATTCTCAGCACCTTTGTACAAACTGATTTATAGTAAATATTTATTTCTTGTGTATATATTAGGTCTAAAATTAAGCATGTGTTTATTTCTACTATTTGTTTAAATGAATTGTCCACTTCAGGACAACCCCCTCTTAATACCACCAAGCTGTGGAACTATAAAAAAAAATCCAAAACATACTTGCCTCCAGAAACAGCGCCTCCTAGAGGTCACATGACAATTTGTGATGCTGGTCCGGAGATAAATATGCATTACGTTTTATGCTGTTTTGCAGACTGGTTCTCTTAAGAAGGGGTTGTCCAGTGGAGGACAACTCCTTTAATATTCCTTTATAGGAACCAGAGTAACGTTTTTCTGATAAAGGGCCCCATATTATCTGCTTAGATGCAAAGCTTTAAAAAGCAAAAATTCTGTCGGCCTGCAGCCTCCCTTCACTAGACCCTGCTTACAGCTTACTCAATCATACAATATGCAGAAAGTTCCTGAACTCCAAGCCATGAAGGAAATATGATATTCTTTGTTAGTGATGAGCGAATACTTGATGTTCAGGTTGTTTGTACCAAATACCTAGTATTATTGCAGTATTCATAACTAGTGTTGAGCGGACCCGGATCTGAAAAATCCGGATCCGCACGGTTCGAGGTTCCGATCCGAGTCCGACCAGTACCCGGAATCCGGGGTGCACGATCCGGATCCATTTTTTTTTTTTAATTTATTTTTTTCTCTCTCTTTCTTTCTCTCTCTCGTCCCATATCAGACTCCCCATTCATTTACATGGCCGCGGATTCCAGATCGGATCCGGACTTCGGCGTCAACCCGATCCGGATCCGTCGGACCCGGATTATAGCCGATCCGCTCAACTCTAGTCATAACTAATAACTAATAACAAACCTAATGCAAGTCAATGGAGAACCAGAGCATTTTTCTTGAAGGCTTCCCAGGAAAAATGCTCGGGTTCCTCATTGATTTGCCTTAGGTTCATTATTTGTAACAAATACTGAAATAGTACTAAGTATTCGGTACGAATATCCTAAACTCGAATATTTTAGTATTCGCTCAGTACTAATTCTTTGAGAAAATAGGAGCCACAACTCATAAAAAGATACATTTGGAAATATATAAAGTATCCAACAGTATTTGAACTATAAGGCCATGTGCGCACTGCATTTTTTTATGCGTTTTTGGGTGCAGTTTTCTAATAAAACTGCATGCCTATCCTCATGCCAACAAAGTCAATGAGAATTCTGAAGTGTAGTGCACGTTGCTTATCAGATTTGGTGCAGAAAATAAACTGCAGCATGTCAATTCTTTCAACGTTTTTCCACCCCAAATGCATGAAAAATGCATACAAAAAGCATAAAATATGCACAGAAAACGCAAAAATGCCATTAAAAATGTACTTTTTTTTTCTGCCAGGAGATGCAGATTTGGTGCAGAAATTTGTGCAACCAAAGACTCAGCATGTGCACATAGCTTTAAAGTTAACAATAACAAAAAAATGAGCTAAAAGTCAAATGATTTTCAAGAGAGTAATTCACTTTGGCAGGGGTTGTCCTCTACTTTTATACTGATAATGATAACCTATCCAAAGAATAGGTAATCAGTATCAGATTGGTGGGTGTCCGGCGCCCCTATGGATCAGCTCTTGCAACATTCAGTGGTGGAAGGATGTAAACAATTCAGGAGCCGAACAGCACTGTTCAGGTCAGCTGCTATTGAAGAGAAGGGGAGCTGCGCTGCAGGATTCGGCCACTACACAGTATATGGTGCTGTGCTGTTAATCGTTTACATATCACCACCGTCGGAGGAGAATCAAATTGCTGGGTGTCGGACTCCCACCGGTCACTTCATGTAAATATATGACTGTTCCTGTAAATATTAGAGTTTGTGCTGGTCCTCACCACATCACAGTTTTTAAAGCTCTGGGAGTATTAATGAAACTGTGGGAATGGCTGGTCTCTACTCAGCAAGGCACAACAGTGTATGCTTCATCTCTACTCAACCACAGCTCAGGTCGGGGCCTCAAACCTACAGCCATGTGTCCCCCAGAATACCAAGGCTAATCTGGAAGATGCAGGATCTAGCTATAAATACTGCACAAGGCATGAAATTATACAAATATGAGAACTTAGAAAACCATTCAAAGCATTATTGACTATAACAAAAGCAACGTATGAGTTCCTAGAATGGATGATTCATTAGAGGATTCCATAGACACCAACAACATCTGCAATAATTAGACTGAAAAGAGAAATGAAGGCAAATCATTCCTGAGATCACTGCTAGACTGCAAACAACAAAAAACAAGTACAACCAGATTTTTTTACAATTTCTTACGATTGTCTCTAACAATAATTGGCCTGAGGCACAATGAAAGAAGGTAAAAGTTTTAGGTCCTGTCCTTGAAAGCTGTATAATGACCTCAGTACCTTATGTTCAGGTCCACACAACACAGTTAAATTACCTCAATAGCCATTACCTGAATCAGTAATCCTGCAAGAATAGGAGCAGTAAACTCTGCAGAGATGGCCAACAGGAATACTCATCTGATCAAATTATAAACTGAAAAGTCAAAGCTTCTTTTTCTCATTTCATTTTGGGCTATATATTATTTTTTAAATATTCAGCATGTCTTCCAAGAGGCATCCTTTATCCTTTAGGTCTCTCACACTGAAGATCTGGTCA
This sequence comes from Anomaloglossus baeobatrachus, assembly GCF_048569485.1. Taxonomy (NCBI): domain Eukaryota; kingdom Metazoa; phylum Chordata; class Amphibia; order Anura; family Aromobatidae; genus Anomaloglossus; species Anomaloglossus baeobatrachus. The sequence goes on along the minus strand of NC_134359.1, from coordinate 122,580,523 downwards.
GGATTTTAAAGAGGGCCAACCAGCAGGATTTTCCAATATAAACTAAAACCAGTACTTTACTGGCACTATCATGCTGGTTCTAAACATACCTTTAGTTGTGAGATCGGATGTATACTTTCTGAAATATAGGGAAGTAAAGATTATGAAATACACTGTTATTTGACTGATAGGTGCAGCAGAATATCTAATAGGTGGGTTGGGTTTTGCTAGTTTTTCCCGCCCCTGTCTGCCTGCCTGTCCTTTCTCCTCCTGTCTATCTTATTAAAGGGGAGGAAGAAAGGAAGAAAGACAAGCAGGCAGACAGGGGCGGGAATAACTAGCAAAACCCAACCCACCTTTTACATATTCTGTAGCTACTATCAATCAAATAACAGTGGATTTCACAATATTTACTTGCCTGTATTTCAGAAACTACACATCCGATCTCACAACTAAAGGTATGTCTAAATAATCAGCATGATAGCGCCAGTATAGCACTGGCTTTAGTATATATAGGAAAATCATGGTGGTTGGTCCTCTAACATCTAACTGAGAAATGTTTGCAAGGATAAGATGTATTGGAAATCGTTGCATTACATTTCCTCTATGATTAGGTTTGGGTCATTGTATTTGTTTCCAAATAGTGATCAAATCTGCAATGTGTGAATAATATCCACAAGTAATAATTGACTATATGTAAATCCCAATATATAATAGTTGATGCTAGGTTACAAGAATATTGCTGCATTTGTAGTTTGCTTGTGCTGAAGTCTAAGGGTACCGTCTCACTAAACGACGTACCAGCAAATCAGACCACGATATGACCTGGTCAGGATCGCTGGTGCAACGCTACATGGTCGCTGGTGAGCTGTCAATCAGGCAGCTCTCACCAGCCACCAGCCCGCAGCGACTCGTGGAAACGATGCTGCGCTTGGTAGCCAAGGTAAATATCGGGTAACTAAGCAAAATGCTTTGCTTGGTTACCCGATATTTACCCTGGTTACCAGCGCACACCGCTTCGCGCTGGCTCCCTGCACTCGTAGCCAAGGTACACATTGGGTTACTAAGCAAAGGGCTTCGCTTAGTTACCCGATGTGTACTCTGGCTACGTGTGCAGGGAGTCGGCACTGGCAGCCTGAGAGCGGCGTACGCTAGTAACCAAGGTAAATATCGGGTAACCAAGCAAAGCGCTTCGCTTGGTTACCCGATGTGTACCTTGGTTACCAGTGTCCGCAGCTTCCAGACGCCGGCTCCCTGCTCATTCAGATCGTTGCTCTCTCGCTGTCAAACACAGCGATGTGTGCTTCACAGCGGGAGAGCAACTACCAAAAAATGAACCAGCACTGTGTGTAACGATCAGCGATTTCACAGCAAGGGCCAGGTCGCTGCTTAGTGTCACACACAGCGAGATCGCTAATGAGGTTACTGGTGCGTCACAAAAACCGTGACTCAGCAGCGATCTCGCTATGTGAGAAGTACCCCTAAGACAATGATAGAAAAAAACAAAAGCTAGAAGTGTTTGCTTAGGTTTTGAGGGTCATTGGTATAAATGGCTATCAATGGATTTCTTTGGGTCGCTCAAAGTTCAATAGCTGCCAAATTAAAGATTTAAGTTTCCAAATCAGTCCACAAAATATCAAAACTGTGTTCTTTCTATGATACTGAAGAGAAAGAGCTATGGACCCTGTTGTAAAAACTTCTTTGGCGTTCCTAAGGTAAACAAAATTGACCTAAGTAACCACCCCAACAGCAGAAGGTATAGAGTCAAAATTGTATGTTAGTTAACAGATAAGCAACCCCAAATAACTTCTAAGTGTACTCACATGTGGCAGATTTGATTAATCTGAATTGGGCATGAGGATTTCTGCAAGACCCAATGAAAGGAGACAGAAGTTTCTGAAACACAACTGCCGTGTGTGAATAGACCCTAGAAATTAACACTACATACTTGACTATGGCAGAAATTACATTTCATTACTTTTAGCTACAAATACATGACCACATTATTGTGTGGAATAAGGGTGAAGTTGAGCTCATAAATGTCATAGATCCTTTCATTTCTTTTTAAGACATCCAAGAGTCCAACAAACTTAAGCCAATTGGCTAAAACTGCTTCAAAGCAGCAGGAAGATCACATATGATCAAACAACTTGTATCACTATTTCTTTTTAATGGTCAGAAACAAAAAGGAAGAAAATGAAGTGACTCAATGACAATGATACTCTTCAGTTTATTTAGTGGCCCCCCAGGGGCTCATGGAAGTCTGGGAAGCCTCAATGGTTCTGTTCAGGGACTTTTGCTTTTGGGTCGTCATTCTGAATAGTGCATGATTGACTCCACGTAGTTGCCTGGGAAAAGCCCTGTCACCCCATTCATGACTCCCTCATACCACCCATCGTCATTCTTCTTAATCACATAGATGATGGCTCCTTCCTGAAATGAGAGCTCGTCTTCTTTATCTTTCGAATAATCGTAAATTGCCACAACTAGAAGGGAATAAAAAAAAAATACTGCATCAAACTTGTGGGGCACTGAAACTATTGTGAGTAGTCTGTAATGGTAACTTAATACATTGACCGTAAACAGGAGTGGATATTAGTTCATGTTCACAAATGAGGAATTACAAGAACATGCAGGGAGGATTCCCACCACCACAACTTGCAGTACAAGACGTGTGTGTAGGGTTTTCTAAACTCTATGAACAAATATTAGAGGAAAAACTAGGAAAATACACTGAACTTTTAACATAATTTTTGAGAAAATAGCAATCATCCTGTCTGGACTTCATATTCGAAAAAAGATAATGAAGAAGCAGGAGCAAATAGATTGTACCATCTCGTATGTGTCTCCAGTCTACAGGGTGCAACCCAACAACCTATAAAACACTATAATCCAAAAAAGCAGACAGCACTCAAAAACAGGCATCAAAAAACAAAGTACATTCTCTTCTTGGCCCGCATGAACAGGTAGCATTGTTTAAACTCAAAATGACAAGGGCTCATTTGATCCAAAATGTTGCCACCTGTTCAAATGTGCATATGAAAACATTCACTTTGCTTTTTGATGCCTATTTTTGAGTGCTGTCTGCTTTTTTGGATTCTTGGACATGGTCATAGATATTTGCATAGCTGGAATTTCTATTATGTTAATCACAAACCCTATTTTGAACATACAGGTCAGCCTCCCATCTTGTTGGAATTTTGCTCTTTTGACCAAATTATACATTTACACCTATCAAAGCGCCCCACACCTCCTAGTTCTGTGCTATCTCATGGTACATCTCACCTCCTCCTGTAGCTCTGCTAAGAATCATGTTTCACCCTTAGATGCTTGACCCCACATGATAGGGACCACGCAATACCGTGAGACTCCAGAATACAGGAAATAGTACTTTTTTAGATCCCTCCCACTTTTCCTTTTTGGCACTTTGGAGGCTAGAATTCAGTAGAATTCATTAGCATAGCTGTATCAAGGTATTACTCTAAGGCCTTGTGTTCACTACACTGTGTTCCAAATTATTATGCAAAAAATATTTTTCATATATTCCTAAATTAACTTTATGAATTGCAGTCATTGTTATTTTCCAGTCATCTACTTTTCGACTATAATTGAAATGTTTTTGATCAAACTGCCTATGAAAACAGTATATTTTTAAAAATAATAAATACTCAAAATGCATGTTCCAAATTATTATGCACAGTAGAGTTTTCAACCTTTTTATTTTGAAAAACAAAATGGTCAATTGTGAAATTCTAAGAATTATCAGCTTATTACAAAATGAAGTCAAATAGTTTTCAAGTCAAAACTTAATTCTAGGTGATGTTACATTTGCACATAGGACCCCTTGTTTGAAAGAAGCTTCTGAACTCTCTCGTCCATTGAATTTGACAGTTTTTGGATGGTTTGTGCTTCAATTGTTTTGCATGTGGACAGAATACCCTCCCAGAGCTGTTGCTTAGATGTGAACTGCCTCCCGCCATCATAGACACTCCTTTTGATGATGCTACAGAGGTTCTCAATGGGGTTGAGGTCAGGGGAACATGGTGGCCACACCATAAGTTTGTCCTCTTTTATGCCCATAGCAGTCAGAGATGCAGATGTGTTATTTGCAGTATGAGAGTCATTTGCAGTATGAGTCATTATCATGCATGAAAATAATCTTGCTGCGGAATGCACGGTTCTTCCTCCTGAACCATGGCAGGAAATGCTGTTTTAGAAACTCCACATAGATTATGGAGTTCATCTTTACCCCTTCTGGGATCCTAAAGGGGCCGACAATCTCTCTCCCCATGTTTCCAGCCCAAAACATTACTCCACCTCCTCCTTTTTGGCGCCTTAGCCGTGTTTTCATGGGGTGTCCATCAACCAGCCATCCTCCACTCCATCCATCTGGACCATCGAGCGTTGCACGGCACTCGTCGGTGAACAAAACAGTTTGGAAGTCAGTCTTCATGTATCGTTTGGCCCACTGAAGCCGTTTCTGCTTGTGTGCAGTGGATAGAGGTGGTCGACAGGATGGCTTACGCACAGCTGCAAACCCCTGAAGGACCCTGCATCTTGCTGTTCGGGGGACGTTGGAGGCACCAGCAGCTTCAAAAACTTGTCTGCTGCTATGACAAGGCATTTTAGCAGCTGCTCTTTTAACCTGATGCAATTGCCTGTTGGAAAGAGTCCTCAATTTCTCCCTATCAGCACGCACACGTGTGTGCTGTGAATCAGCTACATACTTCTTGATTGTGCGATGATCACGATGAAGTGTCTTGGCAATGTTGATTGTAGTCATGCCTTGACCTAAATACTCCACAATTTGTTGCTTCTCAGTAGCCGACACATCCTTTTTCTTTCCCATTTTGGCAAAAACTGTAGGCTGCTTAATAATGTTGAACAGCCTTCTTAAGTAGTCTTGCCTTTATTGGACACACCTTCCAAACTAATTTGCACAGGTATCTGCAATTGCTTTCAGTGATATAAAGAGCCCTGACACACATCACCAGCAATGAGTTTAAATGACAAACAAAAAATTTCAAACCTTATCACTCCTAAACTCTTTTTGCATAATAATTTGGAACACAGTGCAGACGGAATTTCCCGCGGATTAGCTGCATGTTTCGCTGCAGAAAATGTTCATAACATCACTGCAGTGATTCACCAGCAAATCCTATGGGGAAAAAAAAATGCTGTGTGCACTAGCCAGATTTTGACAGCTGCATGTTTTGCTGCGGGATTCCAGCAGCAAAAAGAATTGCATGTCACTTCTTTTCCGCAGGTAGCTGCGGGACTGGCTACCGGAGGAATCTCCAGTAATACCAGTCCTAGCCGTGGTTACATGCACTGAACTCCGGAGCGCAGGGTAGACTAAACTGTGAGCGCCGAGTGATTGTTTCCCAGGCGATTGCAGTTTAGTTCAGACCGGGCTGATCTCCGGAGCTCAGGTGACAGCTGTAGAGAGGCTGGGCTGCACTCCGGAGCTGTCACCTGAGCTCCGGAGATCAGCCCGGTCTGAACTAAACGGCAATCGCCGGGGAATCAATCACTCGCAGGCGCTCGCAGTTTAGTCTAGGCTGCACTCCGGAGCTCAGGTGGGAGCTCCACAGTTCAGTGCAGGTAACCGCAGCCAGGCCTGGTATTACTGGAGATTCCTCCAGTAGCCAGTCCGACGCTGACTGCGGCATTTCCGCACCAAATCCGCATCCAAATCCGCATCAAAACGCAACAAACCGCATGCGGATTTGGATGCGGATTTCGGTGCGGTATTTTCCCGCAGGTGCGAAAATCTTATTGAGCCTCCGGAATTTTCTTAAGAAAATTCCTTTTTCTAGTGTGCACCGGGTCTAATGCTATATTTTAACCCTTTCCTGGCAGCTTTGCTTTAGGGTGCGTGCCCACGATCATTGTTTGGATGCAGTATGCTACAGCTGCGTCCAAAACGCTGCGTTGTACAGTACAAGCATTGTGGATGGGATTTCTTGAAATCCCGTGCCCACTGTGCTTGTTTTTTACGCAGCAAACATTGACCTGAGGTGCGTCTTTCCAGACCGCAGCAAACATTCAGAATCGGAACCGCAGTGCACTGAACCCAGATCGTGGCTACAAGCAGCTGCGGTCTCCTGCATTCTCCTGCGCAGGAGGCTCGCGGCCCCATTGGTCATGACCTGCTACGCCCAGGACGCAGTGAGTTCGGATCGTGGGCACATACCCTTACTGCTTTGTGATCACACAGTGGTGCCCATTCGACGACCTGTTTTTATCAAATGTCACAAAAAACACAAATACTGATATGAAACACTTTTCAAGGCTTTATATTAATATAAGCAACATAATGCAATGAGGCAAAAAAAAAAAAAAACAACCCAGAACCTCTGTCGGTCTCCCACACAAATTTTTGTTTTTTCGGGCTTTTAGTCAGAATCATAATGCTTTTATTTTTACTTTCTTAATTAAATAAAACCAAAGCATAGTTCAATATCTTCAATACTTATTTGGATGAAAATGTACACAGCCATTCAGTCATTAGATATACAAATGTCCATTATGGTACAAGATAGTCAATACAGCCACGATATAGTCACTCGGTAGAGTTAAATCCTTTGCCGTGTTCATTTTCCCATGGACCGCTATAGGAGGGCTTTTTTTTTTGCATAGTTTTGATGTTATTTATTTTAACATAAAATGTATAAAAAAAAGGGGGGGGGGGGGGAGAATCCAAGGGTGGTAAACCGGTGAAAAAAAAACAAAAAACAAATCCACCATTCTTTTTTCAAATTAAATTTTACGCTGTTCACTGTGCAATCAAAGTGAACTGACAATATGATTCCTCAGGTCAGTAACATTACAGTAATACAAAACTTTAGATATTCATAATATATACAATAGTAGTGGCTAAGAAATAAAACCATGTGTGTAGAAGAGAAAACCTTTTTTTGTGTCACCATCCTCTGAGATCTGCAACTTTTTTATTGATGGATTTCGTGGTACATAAAATGTTTTGATCTCTTTTTATTACAATTTTTGAGGTAGGTGCAACAACCAAAAAACAACATTGCTGGCAATTCAAATGTTTTTCTCCTCACAGCATTTACCGTATGGGTTAATTAATTAAAAAAAGTCACATACCAGACTTTTATGAAGGCGGCTAACTAAATATTTTTTTTTTCCATTATCTTTAAATTGGGAAAGTGAAGGGGCGGATTCAAACTTTTATACATTTTTATAAACTATTTTTTTTCTTTACTTCGTTTTTTTAGGGGATTTGAACCTGAAATCATATGATTGTCTGTTTCACTTCCTGAAATATTACAGTATACAATGAAAATGTATAGCTTCATATGGAATCTAGCCAGTGGAGGGGCTTTCAGGATTATGAAGATGGTAACAACAGGGGCTTTCAGCAGGTCCTCAGGTCCCATCCACACGTCTCGGGGGAAGATGTGGTTCTCAGAGATTGACAGGGACATTTAAGGAGTAAACAGCAGACAACTTTATGCCTATGGATAATGGAGTGCGCTGAATCTGATGTTTACATTTCCTATCCATAAGCAATGGTCCTTAAAAAAATATTGGGTAAATAATGATGGGGTTCATATCTTCCCAGCACAAAACACAATTTATGGCATATAAAAACTTGACTGGAAAGTTGCCATTCAATTTAGAGGGAAACTGTCAGCAAGATCAACCCTCCTAAGCTGTATATGTGGGCATGCAGGTCACAGAACGTTCAATTAAGTGATACCGTGATATCTCTGATCCAATGTCTTATTCCAGGGAAATCATGTTTTTTTTTTAATATGTAAATGAGCTGTTAAGCTCTATGGACCAGAAACAGAGCTCTCTGAGACTCTGCCTCCAGAGCTTATTTTAAATGAAAGGGAGCGTTATCAGTGTGAGACATGTAGATCAAGAGAGCCGACTGTCATCACATGTCACACATTGGCAATGCCCCATATTAAGAAAAACATGGGTGTCTCTGGAATAAGACATCAGACTGTAGACATCATGGAATCCTTTTAGTCCTATGACGTACATGCCCATACAGATGGCTTAGGAGGGTTGATGCTACTGACCGATTTCTTTTAAAGCCAAAATAGTCTGTTTTTAAATGCAGTTTCCAATCAGAAGTCTTAAGGCAAAATCATAGGACAAGACTTTTTAATTGATGATCTGACAGTCAGTATGATCCTTAGACTGAAGGCTAGCGCTGCAGTTTCTTCACACATGATCCACAGTGTGATGTAAACACTTCAGTCAGTCCACAAGCTACAGTCTGTCCTGTCCACAGTGTAACATAAATGCCAATATCGTTCTGTCTGCAGTCCAGCGTAAACACCAGACAAGTCTATCAATCCACAATGTAATGCTTCCTTGTGTATTGAAGACATATCCAAAAACACATACCTTTTTCTAAATAAGTCCTTGGTGCCCAAGGTGGGTCTTCTTCAGCATAAGGGTCACTGTACTCTACTACCGCAGCTTCTTCCTCTTCATAGTCCTCCGGAGGTGGAGGGGGTGGGGGAGATTCATCAAATACAGGTTCTTCTGCAGGAGGTGGGGGAGGTGGGGTCTCAGAAACTATTTTGACAGAAATGTGAGAACAAATTATGCAATAATACAAGGTGCACTGACAATATATTAAAGCTTTTACAGGTAAATAAACAGTGCCTTGAAAAAGTATTCATACCCAGGGAACTTTTCCATTAAATTACACCCACAAAAATGTTTAAGTGGTATTTTATGCGATATACCAACACACAGTAGCAAGTATTTCTGAAGTGCTAAGAAAATGATAAATGACTTACTAAAAAATTAAAAAAAAATACAAATCTAAAAATTGTGACGTGCCTTTGTATTCAGCTCCCCTGTAATCGGATACCCCTAAATAAAACCCTGAGTGACCAATTGCCTCTAGAACTCACCTGATAAGCAAATTGAGGCCACCAGTGTGTAATTTATTCTTAGTATAACTACAGCTGTTCTATGAAGGTCTCAGAGGTTTGTTTGAGAACATTAAGGATCATATAGCATACTGACAACGAAAGGAATACAGCAGAGAGGTCAGTGATAATGTTGTGTAGAAAAGTAAAGCAGGGTTGGGTTATAGAAAAAAATAGCACAAGCTTTGAACATCTCACAGATCACTGTTCAATCCATCATCCAAAAATGGAAGCTTTATGGCACAACTGCAAACCTACCAAGGCATGGCCGTCCACCTAAACTGATATCCCAAGAAGGGAGAGCATCAATTAGAGAAGCAGCCAAAAAAACCATGATCACTCTGGAGGAGCTGTAGACATCCACAACTCAGGAGGAAGAATCTGTCCATAGGACAACTATTAGGGCAGAGTCACAACTGTGTATGACTCGCACAAGGCCCCATTTAAGACAACACTAACTCAGATCTGCGAGTTTTGCCTCAGCCCTAAACAGAGTGAGTGAAAAATCACAGCATGCAGCGATTGTGTGTGAGAGCCGTGTCACTTGTACCCATACAAGTCTATGGGTGTGAGAAAAACATCGGACTACACTCGGATGTCATTCAAGTGCAGTGCAATATAAGCACAGGCTGACAATGGAAATGAGGAGATTAATCCCTTCATCTCATCCGCAGTTGTGATGCGATCTCCGGATCGGATCAGTCGCATGACACTCGGACCACGCTCGCAGCAGAGCCTGAGCTGACTGTCATTAGAATATCGCATCTGATGTGATATGCAAGTGTGACTCTGCCCTTAGTTGTATAATCCACAAATCTGGCTTTTATGGAAGAGTGACAAGAAGAAAGACATTTCTGAAAGCAAGCCATATGAAGTCCCGTTTGCAAAAAGCCCTGTAAGGGACACAGCTACCATGTGGAAAAAGGTGCCTGCTCAGATAAGAGCAAAGTAAAATTTTTTGGGCTAAATGCAAAACACAATGTATGGAAGAAAACTAACAGCACAACACCCTGAAAACTCCAGTCCCACTGATAATGGTGGTGGTAGCATCATGTAGTGGAAATTCTTCTCTTCTGCAGGGACAGGGAAGCTGATCAGAGTTGATGGAAAGATGTAATGAACGATATATAAAGGCAATACCAGAGGAAAACCTATTAGAGGCTGCAAAAGACTTGAGACTGCGAAGTAGGATCACCTTCTAGCAGGACAATGACCTTAAGCACTGCCAGAACTACAATGGAATGGTTTAGATCAAAGCATATTCATGAGTGAGTAGCCAGGTCACAGTCCAGACCTAAATCCCATTTAGAATCCGTGGCAAGACTTGACAATTGCTGTTCTTCATCCAATGTCACTGAGCTAGAGCTATTTTGCAAAGAAGAATGGGCAAAAATGTCAGCCTCTAAATGTGCAAAAGCTGATGGAGACATATCCCAAAAGACCTACAGTAGTAATTGCAGTGAAAGGTGATCCTACAAAGTATTGACTCAGGGGCTGAATAGAAATGTATGTAACAATTTCAGATTTATATTTTTAAAGATTGTTAAATATTTATCAAACCATGTATCATTTTCTTTATACAGTGGTACCTCGCTTAACGAGTAACCCACTTAACGAAAATTTCGCTTAACAAGCAAAGCTTTCTGTAAATTTGTAACCCGCTTTACGAGACAGCTTTGCTGTACGAGCGAAATCCTCACTGCACACACTTCCGGTTCCGTCCATCCACCGTGTTCTAACCCGCACTTGCAGGCTACACAACCACACACATGTACGCACAAACACACACGCACGCATGCAGACACATACAGTATTATGCTCACCTTACCTTCCGTTCCACCGCCGGGCTCATGGTTCTTGTAGTTCCCGGGTACATCACGGCGAACTACAAGTACCATGAGGCCGGCGGTGGAATGGAAGGTAAGGTGAGCAGATAATATGTGTACCTTCCGTTTCATCGCCGGCCTCCTGGGTCCTGTAGTGCGCCGCTCCACTCCAGGCATCGGCATCCATAGCAACGAAGCACGAACTTCCTGGTTCCTGTCACCGCTTGTCAAAGGCAGCACGCTGGCCAATCAGAGGCAAGCGGCTCTGCCTTTGATGTCAGCGCTCTGGCAGGAAGTTCCGCCCTCGTCGTTATGGTTACCTGATACACGGCCCGCACCGGAGAACAACAAGTCCCAGGAGACCGGCGATGGAACAGAAGGTAAGGTGAGCATATAATATGTGCATGTGTGCTTGTGTGTTTGCGCATGTTTGTGTGCATTTGTGCATGTGTGGAATGATAGAATAGGGGACCAGGATGGGACATTTAACACATTGTGGAACGAATTGTCTGCATTGCAATGATTTCCTATGGGAAATCTTGCTCTGCTGAACGAGTAACTTGATTAACAAGCACAGTCCCATAACGGATTGTTCTCGTTAAGCAAGGTTCCACTTTATTTCACAAATACTTGCTACTTATTGTTGGTTTATCATATAAAATGCTAATAAAATACATTTAAGTTTATGGGTGAATAACATGTGGCAAAGTTTGTGGTATATCAATACTTTTTCAAGTCACTGTACTTGCAGCACACAATATACTTTAAAGCAGATCTCTTACCAATATTCACAATACATAAACAGATCTCTTAAGCCCGCTTTACACGCTGCAATATATCTTACAATGTGTCGGCGGGGTCACGTAGTAAGTGACGCACATCCGGCATTGTAAGTTACATTGCAGTGTGTGACAGGTACGTGCGATTGAACATTAAAACGTTCATCGCATACACATCGTACCTGTCTCTAGAATTGAACGTGAGGTTGTGCAATGTTCCCGTGGCAGTACACATCGCAGTGTGTGACACCCGGGAACATTGAACAGATCTTACCTGCCTCCCACGGCTGCCGCCGATAATGCGGAAGGAAGGAGGTGGGCGGGATGTTTACGTTTTGCTCAGTTCCGCCCCTCTGCTTCTATTGGCCACTGCTGCGTGACGTCGCTGTGACGCCGAACGTCCCTCCCATTCCAGGAAGTGGACGTTCGCCGCCCACAGCAAGGTCGTATGGACGGGTAAGTACGTGTGACGGGGTTTAATTCGTGTGTACGGCACGTTCAACAAATTGAACGTGCCGCACATACGATGGCAGGCGTTGCAAATCCCATACGCTATCGTATGCGAAATTGCAACGTGTAAAGCAGGCTTTAGATGCGATGAGGCTGGTTTACTTATTTTGACAATCCTTGTCAGAATGGCTGTATAAATTAAAATGAGCACTTTATGACTCGGGCTAGAGCTCCATGCTCATTTTGATAATAGTCAGGAAAACTATTTAAAAGGATTATACAGCTATTGTTACATACAGTCATATTCACAAAAGGGAATACACTCCTCTCATTCTTTTAAATATTTTAGAATACCTTTTCATGGGACAACACTGAAGATATGACACGATACATTTGGTGCCCTCTAAATAACACAGTCATTGATGTCAAAACCACTGCTAAAAAAGAGAGTACACCCCTAAGTGAAAATGGAAAAATTGACCCCAATTAGCCATTTTCCCTCTCTGTGTCATGTGGCTCATTGACTCACACACTCCAATACTAGTCACTGAAAAGTCAACACGGCACGTCATGGCAAAGATTACACTGAGGATCTGAAAAAAAGAATTGTAGTCCTACATATTGATGGCCTAGGCTATAAGAAGATTGCCAGTACCATGAAAATCAGCTGCAGCACGGTGGCCAAGACCATTCGGTGGTTTAACACTAGAAGTCCCAGAGAGGGGTCATTTAACATTTCTACCTTTGGAACCCAGAGACGGGTCAAATAACCTGAAAGATTTTAGCTAACATCCTATAATCACAGTTTTTTGTTCTGTAATTAAGGCCATTACTGTCGCACCACAGAAGGTTGTTGTTTTCCATTGAGTTTAGCCATTTAGTTTCTAGTAAGTTCTATTCAGTTTATTGTATTTGATCATTTGACCCTCTTTCACTTCAGGGGACTTCAGGGGGGAGCTCGAAATTTCTGGGACTTCTAGTGTTAACAAGACAAGATCCACTGATAAGAGGCCTTGCCATGGTCAACTAAAGGAGTTGAATGCATGTGCTCAGTGTCATATCCAAAGGTTGTCTTTTCAGAATAAACGTATGAGGGCTGCCAGCATTGCTGCAAAGGTTAAAGGGATGAGGGGTGAGCCTGTCAGTGCTGAAGCCATACACCGCACAGCACACTGCATCAAACTGGTCTGCATGCCTGTCATCTCAGAAGAAATCCGCTTCTACAGATGATGCACAAGAAAGCCTGCAGTTTGCTGAAGACAAGCAGACTAAGGATATGGATTACTGGATCAATGTCCTGTGGTCTGATATCATCAAGATATACTTATTTTGTTCAGATGGTCTCAAGCGTGTGTGATGGGAACCAGCTGAAGAGTACACAGACAAGTGTGACTTGCCTACAGAAAAGCATGGTGGTGGGAGTATCATGGTTTGGGGCTACATGAGTGCTGCCGGCTGTGGGGAGCTATAGTTCATGAATGCCAACATGTACTGTAACATACTGAAGCAGAGAATGATCCTCTCCCCTTCGGAAACTGGGCAGCAGGCAATATTCCAACATGATAACAACCCTACACACATCTCCAAGACGACCACAGCGCTGCTAAAATAACAGGGTAAAGGTGCTGGACTGGCCAAGCACGTCTCCAGACCTAAATACTATTAAGCATCTGTGGGGCATCCTCAAACGGACGGTGGAGGAGCGCAAGGTTTCCAGCAACTACAAACTCTGTGATATCATCATGGAAGATAGAAGAGGATCCAGTGGCTCCTGTGAAGCTCTAGTGAACTCCATTCCCAACAGAGTAAAGGCAGTGCTTGAAAATAATGGTGACCACAAAAAATATTGACACTTTGGGCACAATTTGGCTATTCTCACTTAGGGGTGTACTCACTTTTGTTGCCAAAGGTTTAGACAAATTGCTGTGTCGAGTTATTTTAGAGGGCACACCAAATTCTCATTGTTATACAAGCTGGACACTGACTACTTTACAATGTATCAAAGTGTCATATCCTCAGTGTTGTACCACCAAAAATATATAATAAAATATTTTTAAAAATGTGAGGGGTGTACTCACTTTTTTGATATACTGTACATTGTTAAACTTCATACACAAGGCTCAAGTCTATGAGGTCTGTTTAATAATGAAGGCAGACTGGTGATTGATCCATCATAATTTTTTAGCAATTAGAAATCTTATCTGAATATTTTTAATACCGGGAGTCAATTTTAAGAAGTAAAATAAATTAGGCAGGTACTAAAATGGAATTTCTATGTTACCAAATAGGAGATAAAAAAAACAAACTATGAACATTGGTACTAACTTTTTACTTAATAGATGACCATGTGTTAATTCTTAGATATATATATTTAAAAAAATAAAAAAATAAAATGAATTAAAATACACATTTTAATTTTCTCTATAAAAATGACTTACATAAAAAAATGATATATATATATTTATTATGTCTCAATATACCAGATAAAGGAAAGAACTGAAATAAAGTACAGAGTTTTATCAGAAGACATCAAAATTGATAAAACAAATTCCAAAAACTAGGAGTGGTCATTAAAATTAGTGGATAGACATTTAAAGTTACAGAAACTTACTATTTTCTTGAACTCTAGCCACGAATCCCATCAGAGGTAACTGTGGAGTTACCTGTAGTATAGAGGGAGGTGGAGGAGCATGCGATACTGTGAGGAAAGGATAGGCTATTAGTGAACACATTCGAACTGACCCTAAATCTCATACAGTCATTACTTTAGTTATTTAAGGAGGTTGTCTACAATTACCAAAAATGAGGTTGTGGTACAATGACAGACAAAGCTCCTGGACAAAGGTGATTCTATTTCTGGAACAAAAGCAAACATGTTTCTTATTTTTGACAACCACTTGGAAAGGAGTTTTCTAGGTTTTTTTTTAAAGTGATGAGGATTGATCATCAATTTAAGATCAGTGGGGGTCTGATATCTGACACGGATCAGCTGTTATGATCTCCAGTGGCTGCAGGACGTAAACAGTGTAAAGAGTGGAAAAGAACAGTGCCGGTCGCTGCAACTGGGTACTGCAAGCAGCTATTCTCTTCAATAGTAGTTTATTTTTATTTACTTACATAGCGTCATTAATTGCACAGTGCTTTACAGATATCACCACTGTTTCCATTGGGGCTCACTATCTAAATTCTCTATCAGCATGTCTTTGGATTGTGGGACGAAACCAACACATGCTTCTTACAGATGCTGTTCTTAATAGGAGCCACGGTGAGTCAATCTCCAGTACCCAGCAACAGCTACTGAACAGTGGATGGAGCGGCAATGTCCCACTCCTGAACATTTAGGATAGGTCATCAATAGGAAGACGTGGAAGACCCCTTTAAACATTAACCATATAGAATGTATGATGCTACTTTACTTGTTATGAAAATAAGCAGACTACTCATGGATGCTTTTTTCCCCCGTTTTTCAGGGTTGTGTTCTTTTTTACCATGATACTTTTAACAGGGTGAAATAAATGCATCACTTATACAATGCCCTTTCAGTTAGCATTTTCGGTTACTCTAGTGTAATAAACACAATGTATTGAACAGACAAACAATGTACAAAGTATTCAAGATTCCAGCTTTACTTTCGAATATTCATAAAGCAGATAGTGACGACAACACAACATTTATTAAAAAAAAAAAACACAAAAATGAGCAGTTGTACTGTCCTGGAAACTGGCTATAGTAAGAGAAGGTAAAGAATGCTGCTCTGGAATTCTAAATAAACAAAAAAAAATGAAAATACTAGTGATTATATATATACACACACTTAGATCCAGGGCTGTGGAGTCGGAGTCGGAGATCATTTTGGTGGAGTCGGTATAAAATGCACCGACTCAGACTCCTAAAATATATAATAAATTGGGGACAGTAGTGCAATACAGAATGTGCTGAATATTTTACTAAATAATGACATTTAGTATAATGCTTATATTTAAGTGAAAAATGTATTGTAGTACAATGTGAACCTTAGACATTTCATTATTTTTATGATACAATAATCAAGATATTTAGATAGAACATAAAATATATTTATTGGAACACAACTTTAGAACACAAAAAACTAAAAAATTGTAAATATGTAATACAATATGTAATATATATATATATATATATATATATATATACACATATATATACACACACACAAGATATATATGTAATCTACTGTATATTACATAGTGTATTACATATTTACAATTTATTACAGTTTGTTGTGTTCTAAAGTTGTATTCCAATAAATATATATATTTTATGTTCTATCCAAATATCTTGATTATTGTATCATAAAAGCTATTAAATGTCTGATGTTCACATACACATGTTCATGTATTACAATAAATTTTTCACCTAACTATAAGCAATATATGTAGGAGTCGGTGCAAGAGAAATTGAGGAGTCGGAGTCTGAGTCGAAGGTTTGGTTTACAGACTCCACAGCCCTGGTTAGATCCAGAAGTATTTGGTAACTGAATCTTCCTGATTTGGGCTCTGCATGCAGCTATTTTTATTTAAAATGAAGTAACTCAAATGCAAATAAGGCCGGGGTCAGACAAGTGTAAATTATCAGATGCTAGAGCTTGGGATGCGATATACTAATGACACTCGCCTTAAACTCTGCTGCAAGCGTGACCGAGTGTCATTATACTGTTATCCGATTATCACATGTGAGAATCTGAGCACAGGTGCGGAGAAAAGGGAGAGATTAATTTCTCCATTGTCTGTTTCTGCGTATATCGCACTGCACTCTGATGTCATTAGTGCTGTCCGATGTTTCACACGCCCCCATAGACTTGTATGGGTGCACATCAGCCAAGTTACTATGCATGCTGCAGTTTTTCTCTCTTGCTGATTTGCATGGGAAAAAAAAAAAATCGCTGATCTGCTCTGCCTCATTGAATTACATTGGTCCGAGTGCAATGATAGATGTTTTCACATTGAAGTAGTCCATTTCATACACTCGTGTGAGCGAGGCCTTAAAAGTAGACTTTCAGGTTTAATTAAAGGGATTGAACAAAAATATCCTGTCAAGTTTAGGAATTACAACCATTTTCCACAGACGTAATTTGACAAATTCACTTTACCGTAAATAAAATGGTAACTTTTAACACTTTGAAGAGAATCCTTCGCAAGCAATGACTACCTGAAGTCTGGAAGCCATGGACGTCACCAAACGCTAGATTTCCTCCTTTGTGATGCTTTGCCGGTCTTTACTGCAGCTGACTTCAGTTGTTTATTATTTGTGGGTCTTTCTGCCTTAAAGGGGTTTTCCCATAAACCAAGTTAATTTTAAAGTTGATTTTAAGCAATAGACCTTGAATAAGGAGAAGTTCCACAATTTGATGCGTTTTAAAATAACAATGTCCCTTTGCGGAGATAATCTTATAAATTTGTCCCTGCAATGTACTGTGTAATGGCCGTGTCTGACCATACAGGGATATAGACTGATCATACCACATCTCCTGGGCAGGGGAGGAAGCAAAAAAGAGTATAAAGACACTACGGCATTTCCCTGCTTGTTTTTAAAAAGTTATACAGTGGAACCTTGGTTTACGAGTAACCCAGTTAGCGAGTAATTCGCTATACAAGCAAAGCTTGCTGTAAATTTGTAACTCACTTTACGAGCAAGTTTTGCCGTACGAGCAAATACTCACCGCACACACTTCCGGTTCCGTACTTCACCGCGCTCTGACCCGCACAAACACGCACGCACTCACACATATTATGCTCACTTTAACTTCCCGTTCTATCGCCGGCCTCATGGTTCTTGTAGTTCGCCGGTACAGGATGTGTACCGGGTAACCATTGCGACGGTGGAGGAACTTACGCTGTCAGCCGCTACTCAAAGGCAGTGCGCTGCCCAATCTGGGGCAAGTGGCTCCTGCCTTTGACGTCAGCACTCTGGCAGCGAAAGTTCTAGCATCAGTCGCGATGGTTACCCGATACACATCCTGTATTGGCAAACTACAAGAACCAGGAGTCTGGAATGGAAGGTAAGAGGAGCATAATATGTGTGTGTGCGCGCGTGTTAGTGTGTTTGTGCATGTGTGGAATGGCACAATAGGGGACCAGGATGGGACATTGAACAAGTTGTGGAACGAATTATTTCCTATGGGAAATTTTGCTTTGCTAGACGAGTAACTTGGTTTACAAGCACACTCCCAGAACGGATTGTTCTCGTAAACCAATGTTCAACTGTACCTTAAAGAAAGAATTTGCGATCCTGTGTTGCAATGTCTGCATAATTTTTATTGCTTCCTCCTCTGCCCAGGAGTTGTGGTATGATCAGACCATGTTCCTGTACAGTCAGACACTGCCATTACACAGTACATAGCAGAGACACATATAGAAGATTATCTCAGCACAGGAACATTTTGTTTAACACATCCAATAGTGGAACTTATTATTATTCCAAGACCTATTGATTAATATTAACTTTGTTCGTTGGAAAACCCCTTTAAGTTTTGTATTAAGCATGTGAAATGCATGCTCAGCAGGGTTAAGATCTGGTGATGGACTTGACCATTGCAGAATATTCCCCATTTTTGCCTTAAAAACTACTAGGTTGCTTTTGCAGTATGTTTTGGGTCATTGTCCATCTGTACTGTGAAGCACCGTCCAATCACCCTTGCTGCATTTGGTTGAATCAAAAGCAGAAAGTATCGCCCTGTACACTTCAGAATATCGCCCTGTACACTTCAGACAATATCAGGCTGCTTCTGTCTTCAGTCACATCATCAATAAACACTAGTGACCTAGTGCCATTGGAAGCATAGTGCCTGGTCATCACACTGCCTCCACCATGTGTTACAGAGGATGTGATATGCTTTGGATCATGAGCTGTTTCAAGCCTTCTTCATACTTTCTTCTTCCCATCATTCTGGTACAGGTTAATCTTGGCTTTATTTTTAGCAGTTCTAATTTGGCCTATTTTAAGTATGATTAATGATTTACACTTTGTGGTGAACCTCTGTATTTGTTCTCATGAAGTCTTCTCTTTATCGTAGACTTAGATATTGAAACTCCTACTTCCTGGAGAGTGTTTTTACATGGGTGGATGTTGGGAAGGGGCTTTTTTCTTAATCATGGAAAAGATTCTTCGATCATCTACCACTGTTGGCTTCCGTGTATATCCAGGCCTTTTTGAGTGCCAAGCTCACCAGTGCGCATTATTTATTTTTTTAAGAATATACCAGACCATTAATTTGGCCACTCCTAATATTTCTGCTCTTGTCTGTTTCTGTTCATGTTGTGGGTTCACAGCAACAGCTTCCAGATACAAATGCCACACCTGGAGTCGGCTCCAGACCTTTTACCTGTTTGATGATGGAATAACGAGGAAAAAGCCTATGCAGTTCATTAAAAAGCTATTGCGATATTTGTCCAATTATTATGGGTTCTTTGAAAAAAAGCAGCTACTTGTTAAATAGCTGTAATTCCTAAAATCTTACTCATTGCTGGTAATTAAACTATTCAAATACAGGACCATTTATGATGGTGAGAGACTTTTAAATGGCAATCTACAATCTGGGTATAAAGAAAAACAAATTGTCTTCAATATTAACCCCTTCAAAAGGATATGACGAATATTTACTGGCGTATCCCTGTCTTTGATGTGGGCTTGCATGCCGAGCCCGCAGCAATCCCCACAATGTCATGTGCCTTCAATAGCCGTGGGTAGATAAGAGATCCTCTAGCAGCTGTTAACTAGTTAAATCCGTCTGCCAACCTCTGACAGCAGGATTTATCACGTGACGGTAGGGAGACACGACATGCTCTACTCCCATTGGCGAGTCTGTGACATAACCACTGCTCTGTATTGCAGAAGAAATCTCACGATCGCAGCTACATATCACCAAGCAGACTAGTAAAAAAAAACAAGTAAAAAAATAAAGTTTTAAAAAAATATGAAAAACAAACCCAGAAAGTTTAAATCGCTCCCCTTTTGTCCTACTAAAATGAAAAAATAATAAGAAAAAAATGCAGATTCGCCATCGCTGTGTTAAAAAATATCTGATCTATCAAAACATAAATCAGGAAACATCGTAACGAGAAAAAAAAAAATCAAGACGCCAGAATTACGTTTTTTTTAAAATGTTTTACATTAATTGATCTACAAAGATAGCTGGACTTTTCTCTGACTCAAACCAATAATTAAAGTAGAAAACAGCCAGATTAATTTCTAAAAACTGACCTATTATTCAGTGATTTAAGAGCAATGATTTAAAAGAGCTGAAAATTCATTGACTCCTCTTCAGCGTGGACATGCGATAATGCGGCTACCCTCTGGGAATGACGTTTTTATGTTCTCTCAAAAGGGAAAACAGAATTTCTTGTATGATGAAACTGCATGGACTGTACCACATAGTCCTCAATGGTTGAGGGTTGGAGGAGAATGTGTAGTCTGTGTAGCTGCATCATGGGACTAATAACTGATAGAAAAAGAAAGCATGGCAAAGTATAATATTAGTAAGGTGACTGAAGTAGAGAGGAGGCTGAACTACAGGGAAGCAAATAAACTACACAAAAAATTCCAGAGTAGGAAAACTAAGTAAACGAAAAAAAAAATGTAACTTGAGTCTTTGGTGGGAACCTTTTAGATAAACCATATGCACCATGACATACAGTGGGGGAAAATACGTATTACATACACTGCCAATTTTGCTAATTTTCCCAACGACAAAGAATGGAGAGGTCTGTAATTTTTATTGTAGGTACACTTCAACTGTGACAGACAGAAGAAAAGAAGAAGCCCTCCTACACTGCACTTATTACCTGTATTAATTGAACCTATTTAAACTTGTTTCCTGTATAAAAGATACATGTCCACACACTCAATCACTGTCCATCATGGCCAAGACCAAAGGGCTGTCTAAGGAGACTAGGGACAAAATTGTAGACCTGTACAAGGCTGGGATGGACTGCAGAACAATAGGCAAACAGCTTGGTGAGAAGGCAACAACTGTGGAACTGTGGACGCAATTATTAGAAAGTGGAAGAAACACAAGATGACTGTCAATCATACTCAGTCTGGGGCTCCATGCAAGATCTCGCCTTGTGGGTTAAGGATGATTCTGAGAAAGGTAAGGAATTAGCCCAGCACTACACTGGAGGACCTGTTCAATGTCCTGAAGATAGCTGGTAGCAGAGTCTGAAAACATTACCGCTAGTAACACACTACGTCCTCCTGGATTAAAATCCTGCAGGGCATGTAAGGTCCCTATGCTCACGCCATCACATATCCAGGCCCATTTGAAGTTCGCCAATGACCATCTGGATGATCCAGAGAAGGCATGGGAGGTAATGTGGTCAGATGAGAACAAAACAGAACTTTTAGTATCAACTCTACTCGTCATGTTTGGAGGAAGAAGAAGGAGTACTACCTGAAGAACAGTCTTAACCGTGAAGCATGGGGTGGAAACATCAAACTTTGGGCGGTACTTTTCTCCAAAGGGGACAGGATGACTGCACCGTATTGAAGGGAGGATGGATGAGGTCATGTATCACGAGATTTTGGCTAACAACTTCCTTTCCTCAGTAAAAGCATTGAAGATTGGTCATGACTGGGTCTTCCAGCATGACAATGACTCGAAACAAAGCCAGGACAACTAAGGAGCGATTCTGTAAGAAGTATTTCAAAAGTCCTGGAGTGGCCTAGCCAGTTTCCAGGTCTGAATCCAACAGAAAATCTTTGGAGAGAGCTGAAACTCAATGTACCCCAGTGACCGTTCCGAAATCTGAACGATGTTTGAAGGAGATCTTTATGGAGGAGTGGGACAAAATCCCTGCTACAGTGTGTGCAACTTCGTCGAGAACTACAGTAAACATCTGACCTCCGTAATTCCAAGCAAAGGTTTCTGTACCAAATATTAAAGTGAAGTTTTTCAATTGTATGGAATACTTATTTCATGCAAATAAATTATTTAAAAATCATACAATGTAATTTTGTGGATTTTTTTTTTTAATATTGTCTGTCAAAGTTGAATTGTACATACAATAAAAATTACAGACCTCTCCATTATTTGCAGGTGGGAAAACTTGTCAAATAGTGTATCAAATACTTTTTTGGCCTCACTGTAGGCTCCTCAGAGGCATCTATGTTTTACTCTGAATCAAAGCAGTGTTGCACAATAACAAGGGAAAATTTACGTTTTGTTATTTCTTTTCAGTCAGTTTTGCAAGAGGCTGTTATTTGTGAGACATTTATCAATTACGCAAAAGGGTTAAATATTTTTTGTAATTTTTCATGTAAAGAGGTTCTTTTATTTTTCACTCTTTTAATTAAGTGAGTTTGCACAATAGTTTTGCAACATTTAACCCCTTCCCACAATGACCAATTTTCAATTTTGCATTTTGTTTTTTCTCCCTTTCTTCCAAAAGTAATTACGAGGGAGGAGTTGTATTTTTGAGTGCACCATTCATTTTACTTTATCATGTGCTGAAAAACCGGAAAAAATGTAATGAAATTTGGGTGAAGTGGTGAAATAATATAACAATTCCGGCATTGCTTTTTTGAGTTTCATTTTTTTCATTGTTCAGTACTAATGATCTGGTAACATGAGTCCACAGGTCAGTAAGATTATGGTTATATGAACCCTATATTCTTTTTACATAGTTACTTAGGTTGAAAAAAGACCTAGGTCCATCTAGTTCAACCTTCCTCCACCAGTTCTACATTTGATTGATCACTAAGTCATTTATAACCAACAATGTTTTGTGTACTGAGGAAATATTCCAGCCCTTTTTTAAAAGCTGTTCTAGTATCTGCCATTACTACCTCTTGTGGTAGGGTATTCCACAGTCTGACTGCTCTAACTGCAAAGAACCCTTCCCTATTTAGCTGTCGGAATCGCTTTTCTTCCACTCGCAGTGAGTGCCCCCTCGTCCTTAGTATTGTCTTTGGAAGAAATAAGTCGTGTGCCAGTCCTTTATATTGACCACACATGTATTTCTATTTTAATGGATTGAAAAAATTATGAACTTAAAAAAAAACCCAAAAAAAGACCCAAAACAAAGTTATATATACGTATAAATACATTATATATATATATATATATATATACACATATATACACACACACACATATACATATATATATATATATATATACATATACATTATATATATATATATATATATATATATATATATATATATATATATATATATATATATATATATATATATATATATATATATATATATATATATATATATATACACATATACACACATACACACATACATATATACACAGTGCCTACAAGTAGTATTCAACCCCCTGCAGATTTAGCAGGTTTGAGAAGATGCAAATAATTTAGAGCCTGCAAACTTCAAACAAGAGCAGGATTTATTAACAGATGCATAAATCTTACAAACCAACAAGTTATGTTGCTCAGTTAAATTTTAATAAATTTTCAACATAAAAGTGTGGGTCAATTATTATTCAACCCCTAGGTTTAATATTTTGTGGAATAACCCTTGTTTGCAATTACAGCTAATAATCGTCTTTTATAAGACCTGATCAGGCCGGCACAGGTCTCTGGAGTTATCTTGGCCCACTCCTCCATGCAGATCTTCTCCAAGTTATCTAGGTTCTTTGGGTGTCTCATGTGGACTTTAATCTTGAGCTCCTTCCACAAGTTTTCAATTGGGTTAAGGTCAGGAGACTGACTAGGCCACTGCAACACCTTGATTTTTTCCCTCTTGAACCAGGCCTTGGTTTTCTTGGCTGTGTGCTTTGGGTCGTTGTCTTGTTGGAAGATGAAATGACGACCCATCTCAAGATCCTTGATGGAGGAGCGGAGGTTCTTGGCAAAAATCTCCAGGTAGGCCATGCTATCCATCTTCCCATGGATGCGGACCAGATGGCCAGGCCCCTTGGCTGAGAAACAGCCCCACAGCATGAAGCTGCCACCACCATGCTTGACTGTAGGGATGGTATTCTTGGGGTCGTATGCAGTGCCATCCAGTCTCCAAACGTCACGTGTGTGGTTGGCACCAAAGATCTCGATCTTGGTCTCATCAGACCAGAGAACCTTGAACCAGTCTGTCTCAGAGTCCTCCAAGTGATCATGATCAAACTGTAGACGAGCCTTGACATGACGCTTTGAAAGTAAAAGGCACCTTACGGGCTCATCTGGAACGGAGACGATTGCGGTGGAGTACGTTACTTATGGTATTGACTGAAACCAATGTCCCCACTGCCATGAGATCTTCCCGGAGCTCCTTCCTTGTTGTCCTTGGGTTAGCCTTGACTCTTCGGACAAGCCTGGCCTCGGCACGGGTGTAAACTTTCAAAGGCTGTCCAGGCTGTGGAAGGCTAACAGTAGTTCTATAAGCCTTCCACTTCCGGATGATGCTCCCAACAGTGGAGACAGGTAGGCCCAACTCCTTGGAAAGGGTTTTGTACCCCTTGCCAGCCTTGTGACCCTCCACGATCTTGTCTCTGATGGCTTTGGAATGTTCCTCTGTCTTTCCCATGTTGACCAAGTATGAGTGCTGTTCACAAGTTTGGGGAGGGTCTTAATTAGTCAGAAAAGGCTGAAAAAAGAGATAATTAATCCAAACATGTGAAGCTCATTGTTCTTTGTGCCTGAAATACTTCTTAATACTGTAGGGGAACCAAACAGAATTCTTGTGGTTTGAGGGGTTGAATAATAAATGACCGTCTGAATAAACTTTTCACAATTTAAAAAAAAAATAAAAAAAGAAACATTCTTTTTTGCTGCAGTGCATTTCACACTTCCAGGCTGATCTACAGTCCAAATGTCACAATGCCAAGTTAATTCCGAATGTGTAAACCTGCTAAATCTGCAGGTGGTTGAATACTAATTTATATATATATATATATACACATATACACACACACACACACACACACACACATCACACATACATAAATATATACACACAAATACTGATTTGTTTCGCCATTTGTCTATTTTTAGACCCATAAACCTTATCTTTCCTATTCTAGTCCTTCAATTTCATTGTTTGTGGCATTTCCCGTAATAGTATAACTACAGTCATATGAAAAAGTTTGGGCACCCCTACTAATTTAACCTTTTTTCTTTATAACATTTTGGGTTTTTGCAACAGCTATTTCAGTTTCATATATCTA
The DNA here is from genome assembly GCF_048569485.1 of Anomaloglossus baeobatrachus. Lineage (NCBI taxonomy): Eukaryota > Metazoa > Chordata > Amphibia > Anura > Aromobatidae > Anomaloglossus > Anomaloglossus baeobatrachus. Next base: position 122,555,394 of record NC_134359.1, on the reverse strand, counting down.
ATAACTGATGGACTCAGTAATATTTCTCGATTGAAATGAGGTTTATTGTACTAACAGAATATGTGCAATCCGCATGTAAACAAAATTTGACCGGTGCATAAGTATGGGCACCCTTATCAATTTCTTGATTTGAACACTCCTAACTACTTTCTACTGACTTACTAAAGCACTAAATTGGTTTTGTAACCTCATTGAGCTTTGAACTTCATAGGCAGGTGTATCCAATCATGAGAAAAGGTATTTAAGGTGGCCACTTGCAAGTTGTTCTCCTATTTGAATCTCCTATGAAGAGTGGCATCATGGGCTCCTCAAAACAACTCTCAAATGATCTGAAAACAAAGATTATTCAACATAGTTGTTCAGGGGAAGGATACACAAAGTTCTCTCAGAGATTTAAACTGTCAGTTTCCACTGTGAGGAACATAGTAAGGAAATGGAAGAACACAGGTACAGTTCTTGTTAAGCCCAGAAGTGGCAGCCAAGAAAAATATCAGAAAGGCAGAGAAGAAGATTGGTGAGAACAGTCAAGGACAATCCACAGACCACCTCCAAAGACCTGCAGCATCATCTTGCTGCAGATGGTGTCAATGTGCATCGGTCAACAATACAGCGCACTTTGCACAAGGAGAAGCTGTATGGGAGAGTAATGCGAAAGAAGCAGTTTCTGCAAGCACACCACAAACAGAGTCGCCTGAGGTATTCAAAAGCACATTTGGACAAGCCAGTTACATTTTGGAAGAAGGTCCTGTGGACTGATGAAACAAAGATTGAGTTGTTTGGTCATACAAAAAGGCGTTATGCATGGAGGCAAAAAAACACGGCATTCCAAGAAAGGCACTTGCTACCCACAGTAAAATTTGGTGGAGGTTCCATCATGCTTTGGGGCTGTGTGGCCAATGCCGGCACCGGGAATCTTGTTAAAGTTGAGGGTCGCATGGATTCAACTCAGTATCAGCAGATTCTTGACAATGTGCAAGAATCAGTGACGAGGTTGAAGTTACGCAGGGGATGGATATTTCAGCAAGACAATGATCCAAAACACCGCTCCAAATCTATTCAAGCATTCATGCAGAGGAACAATTACAATGTTCTGGAATGGCTGAAAATATTTTAGAGGGCACCACCTCCAGGATTAGATAATCCAACAATGAAAGGATAAGGGATCACCCCAACACACCAAGATGGACAAAGAAAAAAGACAAGGTGGTATGCAAATTGAGGGATACACCTTTAAAAGGAAATACAAATTTTAGTCTTTATTATAAACAAAGTGGACACAAACACATTAAAATCACCTAAAAAGGCATAAAAAGCCTCCAATTTCCTTGTTTGATCCCTGTAAGGGACAAACACCCCCCTAGCTGTATACAAAGGTCACAATATACAGGCAAATTTAGAGCAGGGCTTTGTTAATATATATATACAAACAGGAGTCACTCAATAATAACTGGGTCATAGGCATGAGTATAAACTTGACATCAAACATGGATGCATAGAGAAATAACAATTACCACATACCCATACAGGGATCTCTATTATTTGGACTGCAAGGAAATTGGAGGCTTTTTATGCCTTTTTAAGTGATTTTAATGTGTTTGTGTCCACTTTGTTTATAATAAAGACTAAAATGTGTATTTCCTTAAAGGTGTATCCCTCAATTTGCATACCACCTTGTCTTTTTTCTTTAATGTTCTGGAATGGCCTTCCCAGTCCCCAGACCTGAATATCATTGAAAATCTGTGGGAGGATTTGAAGCATGCTGTCCATGCTCGGCGACCATCAAACTTAACTGAACTGGAATTGTTTTGTAAACAGGAATGGTCAAATATACCTTCATCCAGGATCCAGGAACTCATTAAAAGCTACAGGAAGCGACAAGAGGCTGTGATTTTTGCAAAAGGAGGATCTACAAAATATTAATGTCACTTTTATGTTGAGGTGCCCATACTTATGCATTTGTCAAATTTAGTTTAAATGCGGATTGCACATTTTCTGTTAGTACAATAAACCTCATTTCAATCCAGAAATATTACTCAGTCCATCAGTTATTAGATATATGAAACTGAAATAGCGGTTGCAAAAACCCAAATTGTTATAAAGAAAAAAGGTTAACATTAACAGGGGTGCCCACACTTTTTTATATGACTGTATCTCCAATGCTGGAATTCTTAGGTTAATTAAGGCACACAGCCCCCCAGCTGCCATGGCAACTCATCAGTACCCTGTACCCATCTGTACCTTATAAGTATGTCATGGTGGGTCCTAATTGATGTAGAAATGTATGGTCTACTTAAAATAGTGAAGCAGTTTCAAAATTTCCAGCGAATCCAAGTGGACAAACAAAAAAATAAATTCTCATAAAAAGAATTAAAAATTGTATTTGTTAATTTGATTAAAAAACACTACATTTGTATGGCTGGTAGTCCCAGGATGGTCGCATCTAATGGATGTGGCAATTCCGGTCGGCTGCTGGCTGATGTTTTTAGGCTAGGGGGGCTTTCCATACTGAGAATACCAGCCTTCAGCTGTGTGGCTTTATCTTGGCTGGTATCAAAATTGGGGGGGGGGACCGCACGCTGTTTTTTTTTTTTTTTTAATTATTTATTTATTGTACTGCACGATATAGACCCGCCCACCGGCAGCTGTGATTGGTTGCAGTGAGACAGCTGTCACTGAGCGTGGGAGCGGGTCTGACTGCAACCAATCATAGGCGCCGGTGGGCGGGGGAAGCAGGGAATACGAGATGGAATAATGAGCGGCCAGCATTTTCAAAACCAGGAGAAACCGCCGAACAGCTGTGCAGCGCCGCGCCGGTGATCGGTGAGTATGAGAGAGGGGGAGAGAGGGAGAGACAGACCAAGAGAGAGAGAGAGACTGACTGAGAGACCGACAGAGACAGAGAGAGACCAGGAGTGCTTTTAAACTATTTAGAACGTTCTGCTGGAAATGCTGAGTATGCTCAGTAGAACGTGACGGAATCCTGCACTGGAATCTGTCGCCAAACGCATGGCTACGGAATCCAGCACCATAGACATTCATTATGCCTCTTAACGGATCCCAACGGAATTCTGTGGAGTACTTTTTTTACAGCAACAAAAAACGCTACTTGCTGTGTTCCATCCACCCGGCGCGCAGTCAAAATAACGACTCAGCATCGGCCGGCGGATGCAACGCAGACACTTGCGTCGCAGTACATCGTCAGGACAAGTCTATGGGAAATAATTTTTTCGCAATTTTCCATAGCGGCGTATTGTGACTAACGCAAGTGTGAAAGTAGCCTAAAAGACACAAAGGAATGCTATGAAAAGTAACTGCTTGACACAACGAAACACGAGTCCTATGAGAGACAGTGCCAGGAGGTAAGTTTAGGCTGTTATTTTGTAAGGGGAAATATAGCAAGCGAGAACGGGTTGTCCAAGTAGTGGACAATCCATTTAATTCTTTTTTACCTGACAACTTTGCTTATCTTTATGTTTAAGACAGATTCATGAAATACGACTTGCTGAATATTGCATTTTTGGCATCTCACTATACCGCTTTCCTGGAGTAAGATTTCTGGCAGAGTTTATAATTTGCTGCAATTTTGCAACTTTTTAGATGATTTGCAATTTTTGGTCACAAAAGCTAAAAATAAAAGTAAAACATTTTTAATTTTATGCTAAATTCATATAACACATGCTATATTTTGAAGAAATTGGAGCAAAAAAAAAAAAATTTACTTAAAGGGAACCGGTCATGTACAATATGCGTTCTGACCTATCAGCAGATGCATGTGTGCCCTAATTACACCCCCTTACCAATCCCTGTGTTGTAAAATTGTGTAATATGAAAGTAATAAAAAACATCTTTTTCCAGTTGCCATTTAATACATATGGCCAAGCTGAATAACAGTAGCAGCCGATATTAACAAAAATGTTTAGGACTGCCTCTTTTATAAAAATAAAAGTGCGCATCTGTAGAGAGGGGAGGTGGCACTGTTGTTTAACCCCTTCACGACTGGCCGATTTTTCGCTTTCCGTTTTTTTTTCGCTATTCTTTTTCTGAGACGTAACTTTTTTATTTTTCAGTCAATATGGTCATGTGAGGGCTCATTTTTTGCGGAACGAGCTGTACTTTTAAATGAAACCATACGTTTTACCATATAGTGTACTGGAAAACGGCAAAAAAATTCCAAATGCAGAAAAATTGCAAAAAAAGTGCGATAGCACTATTGTTTTTGAGATATTTTATTCACTGTGTTCACTATATGGTAAAACTGATGTCTGGGTGTGATGCCTCAGGTCAGTGCGAGTTCGTAGACACCAAACATGTATAGGTTTACTTTTATATAAGGGGTTAAAAAAAATCGGAAGTTTGTCCGAAAAAAGTGGCGCACGTTTTACGCCATATTCCGTGACCCGTAGCGTTCTCATTTTTCGGGATCTATGGCTCAGTGACTGCTTATTTTTTGCGTCTCAAGCTGACGTTTTTAACGGTACCATTTTTGCGCAGATGCTACGTTTTGATTGCCTCATAGCATTTTGCGCAAAATTGTGGCGACAAAAAAAAAACGTTTTGGCGTTTGGAATTTTTTTGCCGCTACGCCGTATATTGATCAGATTAATTCATTTTATATTTTGATAGATCGGGCGTTTCTGAACGCAGCGATACCAAATGTGTGTATATTTTTTTAACCCTTTAATTTTCAATGAGGCGAATGGGGGGTGATTTGAACTTTTAGGGTTTTTTTATAATTTTTTTAAAACCTTTTTTTTTAACTTTTTGTTTTTATTTTACTAGTCCCCCTAGGGGGCTATTGCGATCAGCATTCCGATCGCTCTGCACTATCTGCTGATCACAGCTATACAGCTGTAAACAGCAGATACGCTCTCTTTCTCTTTCGCTGTGCCGCTGGCACAGCGAAAGTGAAAGCAATTCATGTGTAGTACAGGAGTCATCACATGACCCTGTGCTACCATGACAACTAACGGAAGTCACGTGATCGCGTCACGTGACTTCCGGTATCGGGCGGTAAGTAAAAGTTTACCGCGATCGCGCTTATAATGGCGCTGTCACATATTGACAGCGCCATTTATGGGGTTAAACGGCACCAGCAGATAACGATTCTGCTCGTGCCTAGCAGGCACACATCTCAGCTGTGAAAATCAGCTGAGATGTGTGCCGATCGCGGCATGCTGCCGCCAGCAGACCGCGGGCAGTAACATTATGACCGCTAGGACATAATTTTACGGCCCGCGGTCGTTAAGGGGTTAAAGGAAGGTAAAATGGTGTGGTGACTAACATTTCCCAAGTATAGTCAATTTTAGATTTTGGACGAAAAGGTAGCATTAATGGATTGGAAACATTTCTGCAGCACGTCCATTACAAATTTGTAAACATTGCATTCAATTTTGTATTTTAAAATCATATGTTCAAGTCTACACAACATTTTTTGCCTTATTTGCCCTTTAATATGGGGGACGTTTGGAGCCACAAACTGTGTATACCACAACTATCGGGAGTTTGCTGAAGCATACTGATACAGATTTTATACTGCATTTTTAACCCTTCCCAACGAACGTTTTCAAATGGGACGAGTCACTTAATGTGGTAGTAACTCTGGCATACTTCTTCATATCCCAGTGATTCTGGCAATGTTTTTAGAGACACATTGTACTTTATGTTAGTGGTAAGCTTAGGTTAATACATTCTTTTTCTGGTAGGGTGTTAATAGGATCAAAAGTTTTGCAGCAATGATTCATTATTTTCAATTAAATGTACAAAATTTTCTTTTTGTGGAGAGAGGAAAATGACCTCACCTTTGAAGTGACTGTGGGGGTTTTCTGCCGTATAGGCCCCCTCAAACAAGACTATTTTACAAAAACTGCATTCTTCAAGATATTGAAAACTGCATTCATTTAGTTTGTTAACTCTTCAGGAGATTCACAAGTATTAACAAAGTGTAAGGAAAAAAATTAAAAATTAAAATTTTTAAAGGGAACCAATCACCAGGTTTTTCGTATATAACCTAAAGCCAGTGCTATACTGGCACTATCAGGCTGATTCTCTACATACCTTTAGTGGTCAGCTCGGATGTTTAGGTTTTGCAATCCAAGAAAGTAAAGTTTATAAAATCAGCAGCTTCTTGATTGACAGCAGCTGAGGATCAGATAATATCTGGAGGGTATTTATAGTTATCCCCTCCCCTGTTAGAATTAGAATAAGCATTGTACAATCGACCTAGCAGGACCTGTGGTGAGGTCATACCCATGTGACCAGAAGGGGCGGGGCCTCAGCCAACAGAAAAATATTGCTTTCGGGTATCAGGGTATCAGCTTTTCCAGACGGCATGTTTCAGCTCTTTCCAAAGATGCTCAATAGGATTTAGGTCAAGGCTTATAGAAGCCCACTTAAGAATAGTCCAATGTTTTCCTCTTAGCCATTCTTGGGTGTTTTTAGCTGTGCATTTTGGGTCATTATTCTGTTGCAAGACCCATGACCTATGACTTTGGGCAGCACATTTCTCTCTAGAATCCCTTGATAGTCTTGAGATTTCCTTGTACCCTGCACAGATTCAAGACACCCTGTGCCAGATGCAGCAAAGCAGCCCCAGAACATAAACTCCACCATGTTTCACAGTAGGGAGAGTGCTCTTTTGTTGATATGCTTCATTTTTCCTTCTGTGAACATAGAGCTGAAGTGCCTTGCCAAAAATTTCCATTTTTGTCTCATCTGTTCATAGGACATTCTCCCAGAACTTTTGTGGCTTGTCAACATAGTTTGGCAAATTCCAGTCAGGCTTTATGATTTTTTTTTTTTTCAACAATGGTGTCCTCCTTGGTCGTCTCCCATGAAGTCCACTTTGCCTCAAACAACGACTGATAGTGCGATCTGACACTGATGTTCCTTGAGCTTGAAGTTCACCTTTAATCTCTTTAGAAGTTTTTCAGGGCTCTTTTGTTACCATTCATATTATCCACTTCTTTGATTTGTCATCAATTTTTTTCCTGCGGCTAGGGAGGTTGGCTAAAGTCCCATGGATCTTACATTTCTGAATAATATGTGTAACTGTAGTCACAGGAACATCAAGCTGCTTGGAGATGGTGTTATGACCTTTACCTTTAACATGCTGGTCTATAATTTTCTTGCTAATCTCCTGAGAACTCTTTCCTTCGCTTCCTCTGGTGCATGTTGAGTGTGGTACACAACATGTCACCAAACATCACAGTGAATATCTGTAGCCCTATATACAAGCTTACTGACTGATTACAAGATTGTAGTCACCTGTGATGTTAATTAGTGGACACACCTTGATTTAACATGTCCTTTTTGTACCATTTTCAGGGGTACCATCATTTCTGTTCAGGCCTGTTTCATAAGTTTTATTTTTTTAAAAATTCTGTGGAAATCATGCATGAAAAGCAATGTCTGACTTTCATTTGTTCATTTTCATAGATTTTTTTTATTATTACTTTTGAGAGATTAAAGTTATTTCTGTGACCATTGTGGGTTTTTCTTTCATTAAACGAGGGGTACCAACAATTTTGACCATGTGTGCATGCATAGGAAAAGAGCTGTCAATCAATGGCAGCAGCTCAGAGGAGCTGGCCAGGGGAAAGAGGAGGAGCCGAAATAATCCAAGGCTATAGAGATCCGGTAGTGAAACACAGCTACATAGCTCAAGACTAGTCTAGTTTTTCACTCTGTCAGCTACTCTCAGTGCTGCTGCAAGTAAATCACAGGTCTTTCCCAATGCACACACGAGGGAGAGATCTGTCAAACATTAGCGGCACTGGACAAGTTGTCTGGCTATGGTTCTTGCCCAGATGTTTAACCCCTTCATGACAGATGACGTACATGTACCTCGTCGGCAGTGTCCCTGCCTTTGATGCGGACTCGCACCCTAAACCTGTATCTTTCCCGACACTTGACAGCTGATTTAATTAGCCATCAAGTGCCTCTACAAGCTGCGGGTGGATCGCCAATCGACATGCGGCTATTAACCAGTTAAATGCCGTTGCCAACATCTAACAGTGGCTTTTAACACGCACTACCAGGAAGCGCATCACTAAGCCCGCCCACTTGCACCCCTGTCACATGTTCGCTGGGCTCAATGGATTATGACATACAGGAGTCAGCTGCTGACCCCTGTGACAGTCATCACGATCTTCCTGTGAACACTGGATGCAAGCCGGAATCCATATGAGATTGTGATTTTTAGCTGATGCACTGTTCTGTATAGCACAAGCGATCGAACAATCACATCTTCAAGTCGCCTAAGGGGACAATTAAATACGGAGAAAGAAAAAAAAAGTTTTAGAAAATATTAAAAAAATAAATACAAGTTCAAATCACCCCCTTTTGCCATATTAAAAATAAAGCAATAGTAATAAACCATTATTTGGAAACGCAGAGATCAGAAATTGATGAATCTATCAAAGTATAAAACACATTAATCTGAGCTGTAAATGGCAAAAAAAAAAAAACCAAAAAAAAAACCGGTCAAAAACTCCAGATTACATTATTTGGGTGGAAACAACATTGCAATAAAATGTAATCAAAACATTGTATGTATCCCAATGTGGTATCAGTACAAAATGTATGCTCAGGGCGCAAAAATAAAAAATAATGCCATCACAGAGTGTCAGGTACTGAAAAATGAAAACAATATGGGTCTTGGAAAACAGCAACAAAAGCAGAATTCTTTTTTATTTTTGACAAATCTCTGAATTTTTTGTTTTTTTCACCACTTAAAATAAAAACTAAAGATGTTTGGTTTCTACGTACTCATACTGGCCTGGGGAATCAAGCTGCCAGGTGAACATAGAGTGAACATGGTAAATAAAAAAAAAACGAAACGTAGTGAAGTTGCACTTTTTTTTTTTTTTTATTAACAATTTCACCGCACATTAATTTTTTTTTCCCATGATCCAATGTACTGTGTGATAGAACGAATGCTGTAATTCAAAAGTACAACTCATCCCGCAAAAAACCAGCCCTCATACGGCTATATTGATGGAAAAAAAAAAAAGTTATGGTTCTTGGAGGAAGACAAAAAAAACAAAACAAAAAAAAAATCACCAGGGGGTGAAGGGGTTAAAGTATAGTTTGAAATGCTGGAGTCAGAGCAGAATATGAATATCGTGCAGCCAGGATCAGAATCATGCTCCTCACAGTTTGGGCATCATTAATCAGATACACGTTTCCTTTAACGCATACCTGTGATTTCAAGTAACTAATCCAAACTAGCTGTTGCGTGTACTTGACGAATGACACTTTTTCTAGCCATTATATGATTGCATTTTTCATGTTTTCCCCTCTGCAGCTTCTATTTTCAGTTCTCTGAGCTAACGGATAGAGGCTAGCGTGATATGATATCTCCCATACAAAGTACTCAGAAACAAATGGATTCCGTTTTTTCTTTCTCAGTTTAGGAACTGTTCAGGAGCAGTAGCAGCAGCCACATGGAGGATATAGGACAGTAAAACTGAGCAGTGTAGCTGTGAATCTAGCTCAGTGGTTCCCAAACTCCAGTCCTCATGACCCCCAACAGGTCATGTTTTCAGGATTTCCTTAATATAGCACAGGTGATGCCTTGATAATGATTACATCACCTGTTTAATAGTAAGGAAATCCTGAAAACATGACTTGTTGGGGGCCATGAGGACTGGAGTTTGGGAAACACTGATCTAGCTCTACGATAAGCTAAATCACTCACTAGCTGCAGTAGATCTGCCTATCTCTGCCTCTGCTTGTTTTCTCCTTCTCCCCCTTCATTTCTCCATAGGATTTAATAGCCATTTGTAACATGGCACCTCGCTGTGCTGGCAGCCTGTCTTGCTTCGACCAAGATGGATTTGAGCTGGTTTCAGAGTGAATGAGGAGTTTAGAGGGCTCCTTAGTTTAGAATGAAGCATTTTTCTCCAAGGAGACATATTGCAAAGGTTCTTCTATTAACTTGAGTTATTTATATGCAAAGCTAAGGGGTTAACTTCAGATTAGTAAATCACGCATAAAAACCCCACTGAGATTTCTAATTCAATCTGTAGACATGAGATTGCTGAACAAGGATGTAAATGGATGATTTCACAATAAACACGTGGAGGAGCTGTGACCTGCGAGTGCCAGCCGTGCTTATGGTTTATAACAATCATTTATGCAGTTATTTTTAAAACCAGACAGAATTGCATAATTACATGTGATTTAAAACACATTGGCCTGAGACATCTTATGTAACCCGAAAACAGCACTCTGTGTAAACTCATTGTCCAGTTGATGATAATAAGATTGGGGCTACATGGTGATTTTGGCTACAACATTTATTGTGCAAAATTTCCCAGGTGTTACTGCTACATTGCAAGGCAATACAATTTATTGGGGACTGTGATCTAGAACATACTGCAACAAGTCACAAAAAAGAAGTTCAATGGTCACAAAAAATAAGTTCAATGGTATTGCTCTGCAATGTAGTTGCGACACTGACAACTTTGGTAGCACAAAAGGTGTGGCCGTGTAGCCCCCGCCTAATAGATACATTCATAGAACATGATCAAATTGTCTGATCGATACACAAAAGCAGCATTCAGTAATCATCAAGCATGTTGTTAGACAGATCCAACAATGCTCTCCAACAATACATTTGATCAGTTACCTCCATCAGATCACTGCATAGTGCCTAGTAAAAAGACATAGGCGCCAATTCATCAAGACTTGTGTTTTTCATGCTGGTCATGATGAGGAGGCATGCTAAAGTCGACGCTCCTGATCATTAAGAGATACACACCTCTTAATGAATCAAGGGCATCTGACAAGTGCCTTCACCTATATGTGCCTCTCACCACTAATCTTATACCAGTCAAGTATTGGAGTAAGATTAGTGGCGTAAGATCAGTTTGACGATCAGGGGTTGCCATGCCTGCATCCAACTCGAGCTCCGGAAACTTTGTTGGAGCGGAGCAAAAACGCTGTGTCGGGAGAATGCCAAAAGCCTTAACATATTAGCACAACCTCCTTCTGTGACAACTATTCCGAGATTTAAAAGCCTTTTACACCTGTAGTAAAAGAAATTGATTAATCTGGCCCTAAATGTCTGAAATCAGCATAGTTTTGTGTCCACAATGAAACACCAGTGCAAGATAGGCAGGGCTATGTAATTACAAGTTCCCCCAATATTACTTGAATCGACAATGTGAACAGTAAGATGGCTTCTGAGGGTAGACATGCTGCAATATCTGTCTATTTTAGATATTGGGGAGAGGGCAGCAACAAAGCATTGTGCTCAGTAAAGAAGACAAATCTAGTCCAGTAGTAATGTGATACACAGTACATGAAATGTAGAGGGTCTATCTTGGGAAAAGTAAGCATCCACATCATCAGCCAATGTAAATTTTGTTTTTTAAAACTAAAAAAGTATACAAGTGACAACTACATCACTTCCTAAGCTCTGCTCATATTTCTGTTAAAGCCTCAGTTGCATATCTGAGCAGAAATCACAGACATAATAGTGCACCATGCTGTTATATGTCTGGTAAAGTGCCAGACACCATGATGTAAACAGGACGGACCCTATTATAGACAAGAGCTGATTTCCGACATTTCAAGGATTTGCAGATGTGAACAGAACTTTAAAGGGGCTGTCAGCGCTCATAGCATGGTAATGAGCGTTACGGTACTTACCTGTTTCCCTGCCGCTCCAGTACTCTCTCTATGCTGCTCCCTGCAGTTTCTTATTAAAATGGCTGCAGCGCCAATGTCTTATCTAAAAACACATGACCGCTGCAGGCAATTAGTTGGACAAGCAGTCTCATAGCCCCTCCTCTGCATCATTGATACAGACTGGCTACAATGGTAAAATGTTATAATCAGGACAGCGCTGCAGTCCTATAAACAAAGGCCAGAAATTGGAAGAGGAAGGCAGCACTTCGCAGAATATTAAGTTTCGGCTGTTATTCAGCATTTTATGCTTCAGCTGGAACTCGGCTATGTAAAAAGCTAGGATGAGGCTGGCACAAAGCATCCTGTGAGCTTCAATACATTTAGTTTGCAATTATTTGGGGGCCACTTTATTTTTTACTTTATGGACTATGTTGCAGTTGGTTTATAAGTACCTTTTTTGCACCCAAAGACATGCACCACCTTTTGTTTTCAAAACTTTAGGTGCCATTTCATCACTTTAGTTTTACTATTAGTGATCAGTAGGCAAATAATGCTCATTTTAATTTAAATCATTTCCAGCACTGATCCAAATTTATAAAAATAACAAAATCCTTTCTTTAACAGATTATCTGGTTGGAACAAAGTATCACCTATCCACAGGATAGATATCCGCCAAAATGGGGCACTTAAATTCCCGTTAAAATTATGTGTCAGTGTGCATGCCCGAGCACCGCTTAATATATTTTTTGGATTCCTTGAGCTCTGTATTCGGCCTTCTCTGGCAGCCTCATAGGGAATAACTCCAGTGGCAGTTCAGCATGTGCACTGCCGCTTTATTCTAACTGGGAGAAAACTGGTGATTTGTGATCCCAGTAGTTGGACTCTCAATCTAAAATTTACTACCTATCCTGTGGATAGGTGATAACAATTTCCATCCAAATAATTCATTTAAACCAAGTCATAACCATTATCATCCAGCAATGTTCCTGCATACAGTGTTCAAAGGAGCTGAAAGTAAAGCTTCCACTAACAGATGCATAAATGTGAAAAAAAGGGGAGACTGAAAACTAGTGCCTACAATAACAAATATGTTGGGAGTAAAAAAAAAAAAAAAAAGGATTTAGAAAAAGGCACTGAAATAAATATCACTAATGAGCAGATTATTCCACCACAGAGTAAAATACAGTCATGGTGGAAAAAGTGTTGGCAGCCTTGAAATTGTTCCAGAAAATGAAGTATTTCTCAGAAAATTATTGCAATTACAAATTTTGTCTTATGTTTGGGTCTTCTAAACCTGCTAGCAGAAAAGGCTTTTGACCGCCTTAACTGGTCTTTATTGTTCAAGTGTAAAGCGACATTTGGAGTGTCGGGAGCTTTTCTCACGGCCTTGAGGGCCCTCTATAAGTGTCCCTTGGCTGCTATCAAGCTTCCCTTCCATACCTCTCCATGTTTCAGTATCTCTAATGGCACAAGACAGGGGTGTCCCCTCTCCCCTCTCTTGTTCACGATGTGTATTGAACCCTTGGTGGCTATGATTCGACAGAACCCTAATATCTCGGGGGTGGAAATTAAGGATAAGTTAATAAAAATCTCTTTATTTACGGATGATGTTTTGCTAACGCTCACTAACCTTTAAGATACACTTAAAGAATATAGGCATCTCTCTGGGTATAAGATAAACACCTCTAAAACAGAAGCTCTACCATTGAATATTCCCTTTAGCATTGTAGAGCAACTAATTTTAAATGACAAATGTAGGTGGATGACGGATGCTATTAAATACCTGGGGGTTAATTTAGCCTCCTCATATGATAGCCTCTATAAAAGCAATTTTCTCTCATTATTTAGGCAACTAAAAGGGTAACTGACTAAATAGAAACCTCTTACAATCTCATTAATAGGACTTATAGCTTCAGTAAAAATGACTCTCCTACCTAAATGAAATTATTTTGAGACCCTCCCAGTTAAAATTCCTCTTGGGGAGCTTAAATCTATAGAGACCGCCATAATGAGTTTTATATGGAACGACAAGTGTCATAGAATCTCTAAACAAATTCTCACCACTCAGACTACAAGGAGGTCTTTCGGTTCCAGATGTCAAAGTATTACTGGGCAGTTCACCTTAGGATTCCTTCCTGGGCTTCATTGTGGGCATATAATAAATGGACAGAGATTGAAAAGCTTTGGATAGAACCTGTCCACCGAAAATCCCTATTATGGACAACTCACCAGTCTAAGTTAACTACACCTCTTTTAGGACCCATGCAGTTGACAAGCGAAATAGGGCACATATGTAGGAATCGTTTTGGATTGGCTTCAGCTTACTCCCCGATGATATCTTTCATCTATCAACCCTTTATCCCAAACAGCATGGAATACAAGATGGTCCACACGTGGATCTCAGCGGGTCTTTTTAGATCTGTGGATGTGGTGAACAAGGACACATTGAAAATGCACTCATTTGATTTTCTTAAATCCAACTTGTCCATATCCCACCGCGAGCTTTTCCAATATATTCAGATAAAACATTTAGCACTATTGCTTTATGGTTCATCGGGAGTTTCTCAGTCAACTGAATTTGAAAAGCTTTGTAGGAGAGGCCAGTCAACAAAAGGGTTAATATCGGATATTTATAGGTTAATTCCCCTCAAGCCGATGCTTTTAAAAAATTTTCATATGTGGCTAGGTGGGAGTCTTTCCTAAGGAGGGAGCTTTCCCCCCCAGACATGGCAATACATTTGGGATAAGACAGCTAAAACCTCCATATGTACCTCATAAATGGAAAATCAATATAAGATCAGGATGTTTTGATATCATACTCCAGAGTTCCTAAATAAATGAAATCCTCAACTTCCGAGTGTATGCAGGTGTCGTGGTTTGTCAGTTAGGTCACACTTTCCCATATTTTGGACCTGGCCAAGGCTGTGCAAGTTTTGGATCTCAGTGAAAAGGCTAATACAAGAGGTTCTTTTTGTGGAGGTGGGGCTTGATCCGGCCAATCTACCTTCTTAATGTCATTCCTAGAGGGTTGTGCAAGAATTCAACTTAACTGTTACTACACCTTCTAACAGCAGCCAGATGTATGATTGCTCTCCATTGGAAAAAGTCCAATCCCCTTCCCTATCGGTACTTACTAACTAGAATTGTTGACATTCGCAGAATGGAATATTTGACGGCACTGCTGAATGCTACAGTTGATCGTTTTGAAAGTACCTGGGCTCCCTGGGATTATTTTGGGGCCCAATTCAACAGCTAGGTTTGACTCAGCCTTTGTCCCCACCTCCTTTCTTTATCCTTAGTGTGTCTGTCAATCTAATTCCTGCAATGATATGCAGTTAGTTCAGGAGTCTCTAGAAGGTCTAAAATAATATGGATAAGCTTCAATGTTTTCTTTTTGCATCTATACACTATTTTTATATAGCATACGATTGCATTGGGCATATGTTGACAGCTATAATCTGTTGAGCTTTATATAATTCAATAAAAATTAGTTATTTAAAAAAAAAAAATGTTGGGAGAAGGCAAAAATGAGAGAACTGGAAAAGTTTGCAAAAGAAGAGTGATCGAAAACTCCATTAGAGAAGTGTAAGAAGAGTGTTGATGGTTATATGATGCAATTGATTACAGTTTTTTACTCCAAAGGGTGTGCAATCATATATTAAGTTGAGGGTGCCAACAATTTTGTTGGGTCCATTTTTGGATTTTTTTTCGTGGAATTTTGTCCAATTTGCCTTTTTTCCCCCTTATGCATTTTTGTGTTATTCCAGTACACAGAAGGAATTAAACATGTGTATAAAAAAACATTTGTATTTGCAATAATTTTCTGTGACAAATACTTCATTTTCTGGAACAATTTCAAGGGTGCCAACACTTTCAGTAATGACTATATCAGTATATTTGTTGGGCAGACAGTGGTGTTGGGAGAGGGGCAATTTGCTTTATTTAGCTTACCTAATATGCACATATACATTATTTATATGGGTACTATCATGAAGACAAAACTTCTATATGGATTATAAAGTGGAACCAGCATAACCGCATGGGTACTGATGCAAGTACAATTATAATAATTCTGAGTGGGCACTTTTTGACACTATAGCATAAATATTTAGAGCACAGCTTGGGTAGTACCACTATGCATTTCTAAAAGGTGTGCTGACACTAAAATTTAGTGGGCATCAACTTGTTGGCAATTTTAGAATGATTTATTATTACATGAAAATAATGTGGCATGACTACAAGTATACTGCGTGTCTAAAATCTTGTGCAGCTAAAGAGGACCTTTCACCAGACTGAGCTGAATTAAATATAGCTTATAGGTTTGTTAGGACTTTTTGCTGCTGCGGAAATATTAGCTTCTAAAGTTTAGATTTTAATTCATGCTAAGCCCAAGAGGGTGTTACCAGACACACTTCACAGGGGGCACGTAATTTTTTCCCTGCATGTCACTGACCAATCATAACAAACCGGTGTCATGCAAGGGGAAAAAAAAAAGAACAAACCCTCAAATGGTCAGAAGAACATGCTTTCTTCTGTGAGATGCAAAGATAGACAGTTCTGATCTCTGCATCAACTCTGTAGCATAAAGCAGAACTGAGTGTCATTACAAACACCTCTTGTAGTTTTTATTTTACAGCAGCCAGTGTGGGAGTGAGTGGGAGTGAGTTTGTGCGTGTGTGTGTGTGGTAACAATTTGTTGGTGGGGGAGGGGTGGGGGGGTACAACAGATCAGTGTGTGCCATTAATACCTCCAAAAAAGTAGGAGATAGATAGAACACATTATATGGTCAACCAGTTGTTTCTATGGCAGCCAAGTAATAGAGCTTAACGAAGCCAGACCGATGACGATTAGTTGATTACAGTAATAAAAGGCACTGGGCTAAGAAGACATTCCCTTTAATTGCATACATTTGCAACGATATATTAAAAATTACAAGTGAATACCTGGGATTCTGATCTGGCTTATATATCCTGAGTCATATTGCAAAGGATTGTTGAAAATCCACTTGTGACTTTTAGGATCGCTACTTCCAATAGGTGGCGCTGTGCTAGAGTTTGTCTCCTTTACTGGAGAGACAATTTGAAGTGAATACCTGAAATGTTAACAACTATAAGGCCGGAGTCACACTTGCGAGTGCCTCACGTGTAACTTGTGCGAGTCTCATTGCATCACCTGGCACGGCTGCACACTCTCCTGTCAGGAGTGGGTCGGTTGCATGTATCTCTATGCAGCGGAGATGCTCCTGTCAGGAGAGTGTACAGCCGTGTCGGGTGATGCAACGTGAGACTCGTGCGAGTTACACGCGAGGCACTCGCAAGTGTGACTCTGGCCTAACACAAAGCAGCTTCTTTCATCATGAGTAGCAAATTGGTCTAAATGTTGCAAATGAACATTGGTTTCCACTCATTCAAATCAGCATTTGTGATCTCTGCAAAGGCAATTAATATGGAATTCATACATTTTTAACAAAAGCCGAGGTTTAGGGTCCCTGCATGTCATTCGGTCTAAGTACAATGCTGAAATTAAAAAACATAGATCCTTATGTTGCCACATTTTCGACAGTTTTAGTATGCAGACTAAACAGCTGACTTTTAGCACCTCGTAACAGCACCAATTCTGCCCATGAATGTATAATTATAGTCTCTAAATATCAGCATGCTATTCAGACATCCCAACTTATTTTATTTGGTTTCAGCTACACTACTTTTTTTTTTTTTAACCTTGACCAAAGGAAATATAACAAATCACCAGGGCTGATGTCAGCGGATTTTGAAAAATTGTTAACTGAAGGCTCTTGAATGTAAATCTGCAATTTCCACATTCAGAAGCAGCTGTCTCTTCTTGCTTGGTTCAGCTTGTGAAGCGATACAGTCGCACATACACTGTATCAGTAAGCATTTGGTCTTTATTTTATTTTACTTTTAGGGTTAGATTTTCACCAGCAAAGAAATCAGTGACATAAAACTTAAAAAGCTTTATAACTTATTTTAGATCACACTAGTAATTTCAGATGACCGGTCAATAAATCGTACTGACCTAGCACTTTTTTCACCCTCACATTTCTTGCAATTGCTGGCTGCTTCATGTCCCTTTTGTTTACCAGTCTGACAAGCATTCCACAGAAAAGAACAGGTGGTCTATCTGTGAGCCAGAAAGTTAGAGTAATATTAGAGAATTCGGAGATCTAAAGAGGGGTTAACAAAGGTAGAGCAAGACTTAGAAGCCAGACAGAAAATGTAGAATGTAGTGGATGGATACCCTAAAATGAAGGAAAACAAGAAAGGGAATTGTTAAAAAAGTGTACAGATCTATAAATCAATGTGAGATTGATTCACTGACAATAAGTACATGGAGGTGTCTGATGTCTAAGATACACAAAGTAAGTATCATTATCGCAACTTAACGGCTGCATTGCTTCTAAATGTTATTCACAACCTCGGGCTCTATACAGCACATCAGTGAATCAAGCCCATAGTAACATTTAGTAGCAAAGTCTATAGGAACATCAGCCACAATGATACTGAAAGTGTTCACGTGGACATACAGCTCGTGAACTCCACTATTCAGCATTTCATAAAACCCATGGGATAGGATTTCAGAAATAAAAGGTTAATTAAATTAGAATAAAGCAATAATCGCAAGAAAAGCCTGTGTAAGAGATTACCTTACACTTTCATGTCCTAAGATAATTAAATGATGTCTGTAGGATGTTATACTAAATGTTAAGACATTATTCTATGCATCAGAAAGCTTAAGGAGCACCTAATGCTCGCTCAAAAAAATATAGTTACATACCTGAGCTCCCCTGATTCTGTGATTTTTTTTTCCATTTTGAGCTGTGTCACTCCATTGCAGAGATATTCTCATTTCTTTTTTTTTTTTGGAGCACAGTATGTGAAATCTCTGCTTGTAGTTCAACTGGACATTTCTTCTGGGTGCGTGAGGTTTCACTCCTCCCAGATGCTGATCTAGATGATGCTGTCAAGCTGTGATTAGCAGCGTCTTGGGAGGGGATGGTGAAAGGATATGCTCCCAGAAAACTCAGATTTCACATATTGAGCTACAAAAGCATGTAAATGTACACATGTAAAAATGTAAATATCTCTGCAATGGAGTGACAGTAAAAAACTGAAAAAAAACCCACTAGACTCAAGGGAGCAGAGTTATTTTTACAAGGAATTTACTCAATTCCAATTGAGATGTTCTCTTTAAAAGTGAGTGTTTATCTGCCACTCCAATATCATGGAATAGGCTCAAGAAGCTAAAAATTTATGAACGTTTGTTTAATATATCTGAAAACATTTCCATTTTGTCTTACTGAAAAATAAAAATCGAAATGAAAACAGAACAGAGAGAAGGACAGGTATGGGAGTGATAAAGGAATAGTGGTACAGTCTGCATGCAGGGTTTTAGGTCAAAGCACTCCTAAAGACTAGTTTATAAGGAAAGTTTTTCACATGGCACAGTGATGACATTGACAGAGTGGTAAAGTGGTGCTCAGGTCGAGCAAATTTAGTGAGGACATTGGAGGGTCAGATACTACTAAACACAATGAAGTCCTACTAAAAGTGATGATATCCACCAGCAATCATCTAAATGTATATGGGTGACTTTAATCGAAAAGGAATAAAGCTAGTCAACACAAGGGTAGATGTTTTACGGTCTGTGAAAAGGGAAGGATTGGGTTATTGCAAGGAGATTTTACAACTTGACAGATAATTTTGTATGATATAAAGCACTTCTCAGAACTTTTCAGGTTCTTTTTTCCTCATACATGACCCAATTGTTGTATTGGGCCAAGGAAATGTGACCCCTATATAACCAAGAACAATAAACGTATAGCATCTTCATCTACTGACGGCTTTACTACCGAGTACCAAGTCAGAAGACATGCATTGTAGTCTGCTGGCTATCTTCAGCTCTTTGAAGTAAAGCCAGTAAACTTTGGTTAATACCAATATTTTATACCTAATCATTTAAAGGGATCATGTCATAATATTCATGCTACCTGAACCACATGGCTAGTCACAGAGGTAGGTCACATGGCTAGTCACAGAGGTAGGTCCCTGCCTGCTTCTTCCCAACTACTCAGCTAACAGATATCTCGCTATGAATATGTAAGGTTAGGGTTTCTCCTCTCCTGCTCGGTTAGACTGCCACATCTCTGCCTATGTATAGGTTTTACTCTGGAAGACAGCAGCAATTAAGAGTAACACGCAGATGTTTGTAATGCAGGTACGAGCCGGTCTCGCATGTAGGATACTGGTGGTTTGGGAAGCATGAATCTTGACAGGATCCTTTTAAACAAAGCATATCAAAAACCTTCACCTAAGGTCTTTATGTTTGGACAATCAGTAATGGTGCATTCTAGCATTTTTAGAGGAACAATATTGGCAAAAAATATTGTCACTTTGGTGTAATACTCTTTTGGCCCTTCCATGCTGGAAAGTTGTGAATTTTATCTTTAAAACAGCCAGACAAAATTGTTACAGAAATCAAAAGCAAGGTCAACAATCAAGACAATAAGTTTAGACCTCCCAGTTAGGGTATGTGCCCGCGATCTGGACTCACTGTGCCCTGGACGCAGCGGGTCCTGACCTGCGGGGCTGCGAGTCTCCTCTGCAGGAGAACAAAGGAAACTGCAGCTGCTTGTAGCCACGATCAGTGTTCAGTGCGCTGCGGTCTCTCGCTTGTGTTCTCCCTACGGAGGACACATGCAAATCCGCAAACAATTGACATTTTGCGGATTGGAAACCCGCACCGCAGGTCAGTGTTTGCTGCGGAAAAAAACAAGCACAGTGGGAACATCCACTATGCTTGTACTGTACACCACAGCGTTTTGGAAGCAGGGAAAACACGCTACATCCAAAACGCTGGAAACACTGATCGTGGGCATGCACCCTTACAGCCAAAAGTTTACACCAATTAATGCCATGACTATAATTCCAGCCAAAGTACAAAGCTCTACAGAGAAGAACCAATGTATCATACACTGGATATGGGAACAGGTTCAACAGAAGGATTAAAAAGGTTACTCAAAACACATCTAGAAATGGTAACAGCTTAGGTCTTCCCATTTCTAGCACGTAAAGATGAAAGGATTGAAAAATTTTAATTTTAAACTTTAGTCGGAGGGGCAGGTGAATTGAATTTGTGTGCATATTGTATATATTTCACACATATTCATACATGCATATCCCAGTACACATGCAGAACAGGCAAGGGGAGTGAATAATAAAAAATCATAGCATTCATTAATCTGATAGCATGTGATAGCATGCCCTGTTAGAATGAATCAAATTTACAGTGCACAGAGAGCATGCTACCTCTGCGGGATTACACAAGCATTCTAAGAAGCAGACAATTTCCCTTGTGATTGGCACAAATAAAAACATAATGCCAACTCTTATAGGAAAGCCGCATCCTCAATGCAGAAGAATAAGGGTAAGTTTTAGAGTAATATTTAACTTTACTTATGAGTAAATATTAAAAAAAAAAAACAAGATTACCTATGCTGTAAATTAAAACACATGGTACTGTCAGAGAGAACACACAGGCATCTGCCAAATGAGGGAGATGTAAATGAGGAGAGATCATGATACAAGCTGTCAGACAGAAAATCGGGATCAGTGAGAAGACGACAGCAGTATATGACATCTCGGCAAGATATGGCACAATTGCAAGGTTATTATTATTTTTCAGTTCAGTCAAACGTGGTTCACACACGTCACAGACTGACAGCTACTGGACTTGTTAACTCGAGACAGTGGAATATACTAGTTCAGTATTTTACATTACAGGACTACTCTGATTTTACAAAATGTATCCTAGAGTAGGAAATGTCATAAAACAAAGAATTGGCACTTATTTGTCATTTGAGGGTGCAGCACATGACCACTGATTGGTTGCAGCGGTCAGACGGCTATTGGAGGACACTTTACTGCACAAGAGGCGATGCTGGTGTGGCCCGTACTTTCAGAGGTATGCAAGTGCTATTTATTTTAGAACAATCCCAACTCTAGGAAAAATTTCACAAAATATACCGAACACCAATACATGGGTGCCTGTAAAGATTTACATCTAAATATGACTTTTTACAATTTTTCCACCTCTCAAGCAACTTGGAGCCTAAAAACAAAAACAAAAAAAAAATAGGGGAGAGCTACCTAGGGGAAAAAAAAGTGTGTAGTCCTGTTATTTGCCCTAACGTCATGCTTTTACTCAAGTAGGCATTAATCAAGGAGATATAAAGGGTATTCCCATCTCCAAGATCCTATCCTTATATATAGTAGGTGTAAGAATATTAGCAAATACCTCAAATTAAAAATGTAGTATAGTTCTGATATAGCCATGTCTCTTACCTCATTTACAGGGCATTGCAGGACCTTAGGTACGGCCACGCATATGGTCACAGTTGGTTAGTTAGTTGATTGTGGTCAAAACCATGGATACCCAAGGTCCTGCAATGCCCTGCACATGAGGTAAGCGACATAGTGAATCAGAACTATACTACATTTCTAGTTGGAGGTATTTGCCAATATTATTATTCCTACTATATATTGGGATAGGATCCAGGAGACTGAAATATCCTTTTAACAGTCAGTTGACATAAAATTATATTTTAGTGATACTGTTGTGTAATACCTTACCTTACGGTTTATCAGCTTGTCTCTAAGTGACATCTTCAGCAAAACAAGCTTTACATTTGTGTCCAACATGTAAAATATGCTTTCCAATCAGTATACACCGGACAAAAGTCTCTCATATAATTCAAGAATACATCCATTTATAAAACAAAACTATGTACAGTCAAAAAGTTTAGCAAATGTTGAAATTCTTTTTATTAAACAGGAAAACTGGCCACTGAAGTTGTCAATGCGGTTCTTCTAATCCATTGTAATATTTCTTCTCGGCTCCTCAATAAAAGGGCCTTAAAATAAGCGTCTGTGAACATGTTCAATGACAGTTTACATGTGTATTTTCAAGAAAATCTACACCTGAAAGTGGAAGCAGCAGGATTAGCCCCCTTGTAATACAGAGGGGTTACCCACTGCTCTCTCAGCTGAAAGCATGAAGACTGAACATGCTTATAAACTAAACAAATACACTTGCAAAAAAATGCTTAACACAAATAGTTATTTTACATGGGTTTTTTTTTTATATAAAATCTACCTAAATCATCCTGAATGTACAAACTAAGTGTCAATTACATTTTTCTTACTTACAATCAATATGTGCTGCTCTTCATTATCAATTCAATAACTTCTTTAACTCAGTTGTTTAAAAATCTAAAAATATTGATCGTTAACTTTCTTAATAAGAAAGGCACACTGCAGTTTTCGCCGCGGATTTGACACGATTTTCACGGCAGAAAAGGTGACGTTTTTGTTCCTAACCTTGCTACAATCCATCCCCAGAAAAACCTATGGGAAAAAAATGGTGTGCACAAACTGCGTTTTTTTTACCTCTAGGTTTTGCTGCAGAATTTCTGCAGCAAAAAGAATGAGCATGGCACTTTTCCGCAGGTACCTGCGGTGTTTGCCATAGAAAATGGTAAAAAAACGCAGGTACCAACCCGCGGCAAAACCGCGGGTGCATTATTACCGTGGTCTTTGCCGCGGGTCCGGTATTCTGCCAGTGGGTGTGGATTTTTCTCAAGAAAAAGTTATTTCCCAGTGGGCACAGGCCCTAAATGAGTTTTTCCAAGTTCTGTCCACTAACGGCCACAGTGTGAATGCACTTAAACCAATAGGTGTAACGGCCCATTTCTTTTGTTTTACTTAAAGGGACTGTCAGAAGGTTTCTGCAATGTAACCTGAAGACAGCATGCTGAAAGAGTTAGAACAGAGAATTCAGCCCTGCATGTGTTACCTCACAGTCTTTTTTGGTTTACCTGCAATGTTAGTATAAGCCTCTTATCTTTATCATTAGTGGGTCTCAGTGGCTCCTGAGCTCTAGTCTGACTCCGCCCCCTTCTGTGATCAGCAGCTTCTGTCTATGGAAATGTGCACTGAAAGCCTGGTGTGGGTGAGGGCAGATCTCCCAGCACTGCTACATATGCAAAATCTAAAATCTTTCACTGTGTCAGAATGAGAACTGTTCCTAAATTCTCAAAATCAGAGAGGATAAAAGTGATAGCCAAATTTTATCGATATGCAATCACTTCATAAGAAGGAAAATCACCCTTCACTCGCATGGCACAAAAATGCTACATTGTTTAATTCACATTTAGTCATCTGGTAAAATAAATTTTATTTAGGAAAACCGCAACTTGTTCAGACAATTAAGAAATGACATGGAAAGAAATATGGGGACTCGATATGACTAAGGGTCAGGTGTGAACATGAATATAGTGGTTATTTAATTTTCTGTCAATGTAATAAAATGCAGCTGCCATTCAAAAGTGTCATAACGTTTACACACCGTTCTCTTTGTTTTTAATATCATTTTGTTCAGTGGTTTGCTACATAATGGGTAAATGTCTTAACCAAGCAATTTAACAATGTCCTCTGCTGCTGTCATCACTCCTCATCCTTCACAACTTCGGGCCCCTAAATAAATTGTATATTAGTGGAAACAGATTTAAACTACACTTATTATAACATTATTTACAGCCAACCTTCCTTCATGTTTCAATAGCATATGCAGACATGTACGCTTACTAGGCCATCTATAGTAGGAAGGTAAAAGACAACCTTTCCCCAGTTTGAGCATGTTAAATTGGCCACATGACGAAATAGTGGCTGCCAAGCGGAGTAAAATGTAGGTTCTTTGTTTTTAATTTCTCATTGCTGTTGCTGAGATAGCTTGACAAGTTTAGGTTATAATTTATGGTAAACCCAATTGTCCATTACCAGAGATTTGTCCCTGGAAACAGGTGTACTTTTTCCCTTACAAGATGTTGACCAATCATAAGCAAGAGAAGTCATGCAGGGAAAAAAATGAACACATCCTCAAAAAAGCTTAGAACGAGTTCTTTCTGTGTGAGACATGTAATGACAGACAGCCCTGTTCTCCTCCATGATCTGGCTGCTGGCACCACCAGTGTAGATTAAATCTGAGCTCTGTATCATTAGAAAAATTTCTAGCGGCTCTCATTTCACCACAGTTAGTGTGTGGTGGTCGGGGGAAAGGAGTACAGCAGAGCTAACAGTGATCTGAGATGGAAGCTGCAACAGGTGTTTGTAACGACACACAATCCTGATCTACTCTAAACATCAGTGTCATTACATGTCACACAGACACACACAAAAGCCTGTTCTAAGCATTTCTGGGCGCGTTTACAATTTCTTCTGCATGACGATGACCAATCATAAGCAGGAGGTATCAAGCAGGTGAGAGTGTCCATGTCCCCAAAGGCTAAACTCTGCTAATGCTTCCCTGGCCTTGGTATAAATTAAAATCTAAAATTTTACAAGCTAATATTTCTGCAATGGTGATGAGAAATTAAAAACTATGTTTTACCCAGTTCTGTTGTCTCAATTCCATGGTCAGTTTAACATGCCTAAACTGGTGAAAGATCACCTTAAGGCTATATGCGTTTTTCGCAGCGTTTTTGCGCGTTTTTCGGGTGCGTTTTTGGCCTCAAATCTGCAGGACTTTGCTTCCCCAGCAAAGTCTATGAGTTTTCATTTTTGCTGTCCGCACACATCTGTTTTTTTTACCTGCGTTTTTGAGTTAAAAAAAAAAAATGGACATGTCAGTTCTTTCCTGCGTTTTTCTGCGTTTTCCGCCCATGCAATGCATTTGAAAAACGCAGCAAAACGCAGAGATCAAAAACGCAGCAAAACGCAGCCAAAAACGCACCAAATCATGGCAAAAACGCATGCGTTTTTTGATGCGTTTTTTCGACGCAGGTGCGTTTTTGTGCATTTTTAGCGGCCAAAAACGCACAAAAACGCAGCGTCAAAAAGACGCAGTGTGCGAACCTAGCCTTAATATAACATATGGTGGTAGACTTCGAATGGCTCCACGTCTTCAGCTGTTAGTCCATGATCCATTTGTTTACTAAAGGACAACAATCAGCCTATATCATACCAAGTGATTAGAAATAAATTACATTGATAACTAAGGGCTCTGGTTGTTGAGGACATGTGGGCTTGCAAATAAAGCAAAGTGAACATGTTTATCAGGAAACAGTGTTAAAGTATTTGTGAACCTGCTCTTATTTTTAGCGCTACATCACTGAAGAGACAAATCCATGTGGTCATAAGCAATTATATTAACCATTATTTGCTATATAATACATCTTTCCTATAAAATTATGACACTTTTCATGGCTGATCAAAAACAAGTTAACCTTGTAAATCATATAAAAGCAAATAGTTTGGGAAATCCCATATAAATCTCTCTATTTGTAAAGAATTTAGAACTACAGGTAAATTATACAGTTCTGGGTATATAATTAAACAGCACATCAATCCTCACTACAGAAATCTATAAAACTGTACATGGAAGCCTAGTTGTTCTCAATAAACATTGCTACAGCAACACTTGCTTCCAGAAATGACACAAAGGTATATCAGGCCTCATAATAAAGAGATTATCAGAAAATAAAATTTTTACAATGAAAATGTTTCACAAAAAATTAAAACCTAAAATAACATCATCTTAACATTTAAAATATTCTCCTATAAACATAAATTTGTACAAAAAAAAATTACCTGGATTTTGGCTATAAAAAGGCCCTCCATTAATCTGGTTCTGAAGGGTTGGCTGTGAGGTCATTGACGGAGGACGCCGATATGGAAGAGAGCCTCCTATGGTTGGCGGAGTGTGCCGAGACACTGGTCTGTTCATACTGTAGAACTGAGCAGGGTGTGCTGGAGGACAGAAGAAAGAAAGAGAAAAATTGACCACATTTTCTAAACAAAAAAAACAACAAACACAAGATTGTACATTGGCAAGATTCACACTGACCGGAACCAGAAATCGAAGAAGCTTGTTATGATCAATAATGTCTAACTCTGAATAATGGGTAATTAAAAAAATAGATGCATAAATCTTATGTCGTTGAACACTGTTCTGTTTCCAGATTTGGAGTAATCGTTCCTTAAAGAGGACCTATCATCTCCTGAGAAACTTTAAGATGTTGAGAGACCAATATAAAACCTTTTCTTATATACCATATTTATAACAAGAAAAGGTTATAAAGAAAAAGAAAAAATCCCACACTAATTTAGTAATACAAGAATTTAGCATTTAGTAATACAATAATTTAGTAATACAACCCTTTAATTCATTTCCAGGTTTTTCGCAGTTTTGCAATTCCGTTTTTTTTTTTTCTGTACAATTCATCCAGAAACAGAACGTTTTTAAAACAAAAAAAAATTATTGCCATCCTACCATTTAATTGTGTAAAAATGTGGTGAAAAAAATCCAAAAGTGGTGAAAAAAGAAAAAAAAACAAAAAACCAACAAACAATTCCACCATTGCTTTTAGGGTTTGGCTTTACAGTGTAGAATGTATGGTGAGAATGAACTGGTTACATGATTTTCCATGGTAAAAAGATAACAGCGATATCAAAAGTATAATTTTTTTAAATCATTTAAGTGGGTGAAAAAAAAGAATATAGAGACCTGTAATTAAAAAGCTGGGCTTATAGGAGGATGTGAGCTAGGAAAAACAGTCCACATCTCCCTGGTATGGTGCGGGCTCAACAGTGACCTAAAATGTGACGTACTATTAAGTCGCATGTCTATTAAGAAAGGTAGTTTAAATTCTGGCTCACCTCTGTCCTAAATATCTTTCCAGATGTGTGTGACTTTCCTGCTCTGACCTGGTAGATACCACTATATGGTGAGCGGCTGTATTTAAAGGGGGTTATCAGTGTTGCTGTTTTTCCTAATGGATGGAGTGATATACGAAGAAATTTAAAATGGATTCTTGTTTAGAAAGGAAAGGAACAGGAGGAGAAGAAACTGTTAGGCCCTGTGAGCACTAGAAGATGGAATTTTCTTAAGAAAATTCTGCACCCTCAAACATTACCGCACCTGCGGTAAAAAACCGCAGCAAACCGCACCCAAAACCCGCATGCGGTTTTATCGCAGATTTGCTGTGGTATGTCCCTGCGTTATTTTGATAGCACAGGGAGATACTCACCTGTCCCTGCTCCTGCTGTCCATGGTGCTGAAGTCTCCCGCGATGCTGTGTCCCGTGCAGCTGTCTCCGGCGCTCTGCTACTTACGGGTCGGCTGTGCAGTGCATAACTGCATATGCATGAGCCGGCCGGAAGCAGGAGACCAGCGTCTGTATGCAGCATCGCTGCAGAAGGCGAGTATAAGATCAGCGGTGACTTCAGTCAGCTGAAGTGCAGTGACAGCTCGAGTCCTCCACCTGTCACCGCAAAGCACGAGTGAAGTCACCGCTGATCCCGCGCGGCTCACTTCACTTGGGGCCTGACCCTAACAATGAGCAGTCATGGTCTATGGCGCTCGCTGAGTGTCAGGTGTAGCAGAGTTAAAAGCATCGTGGGACCTCATGTGGATTATGTCGGACCTGGAGGGCTGTTATTGGTGGGGTTAATAAAGTGGTGAAAGAGGGGGCTTTTTTTAAAGCATTTTTGGAGTGTTTGTGTTTATTTACTTTCACTTACAGTTTCGTGGTGAGGGGGTATCTCAGACGCCTGCCATCACTAAACTAGGACTTAGTGGCAGCTATGGGCTGCTGCAATTAACTCCTTAATACCCCGATTGCCACCGAAACAGGGCAATTCGGGATGAACCGGGTAGAGTCCCGGGACTGTTGCATCTAATAAATGCACCAATTCCAGACAGCTGCTGGCTGATATTTTTAGGCTAGGGGCTCCGCAGCCTGAAAATACCAGCCCCCAGCTATGAGGCTTTATCCTGGCTGGTTATCAAAATTGGGGAGAGCGCATGCCGTTTGTTTTAAATTGTTTATTTATTTTACTGTACGCTATACACCCGCCAACCAGCGTCTGTGATTGGTTGCAGTCAGACAGCTGTCACTCTGCGTGGGGGCAAGTCTGACTGCAACCAATCACAGCCACCAGTAAGCAGGGAAGGTGTGACTATGTTATGAGACTAATGACCGACCGGCTCTGGAAGATAAAAAGCTGCCGCGGGAGCAGTGTAACAGCCGACTGGTGATCGATGAGTATGAAGCGCTTGCTCCTACCCCTCTGCGCCAGATTGTGTTCCCCATAAACTTTACATGGGAAGCAGCATCTGGCCAGATACCAGGGATCAATCCTCCGCCGACCCAGAGTCAGTGGGTGATTGATCTGCCAGCCCTCCAAAACGCAGGGACCTGCGGAATAGAAGTGACATGCACATTAATTCCGCTGCAAAACTTGCAGGGACAAAACACACAGTGTGCACACAGCATTTTTTTTATCCCCATAGGTTTTGATGGAAAAGGACTGCAGAAATGTTATAAAAGCAATTCCGCGGTAAAATCCGCA
The DNA here is from genome assembly GCF_048569485.1 of Anomaloglossus baeobatrachus. NCBI lineage: Eukaryota > Metazoa > Chordata > Amphibia > Anura > Aromobatidae > Anomaloglossus > Anomaloglossus baeobatrachus. Next base: position 122,526,333 of record NC_134359.1, on the reverse strand, counting down.
GTGTGCGCATAGGGCTTTACATAGGAAAAACCTGCCATAGCTGCTCAGGCTGATAGGATGTGGGCTCTGTGTGTATATAGTAAAGGACTAAATAAACACTTTAGAAGCAGCTATGTTCCCCATAGCAGATTAACCTTTTACAAGCAGCCATTTCCTCTTCTAGTACATCCAAAGGCCACGTCACACTAAGCAACATCGCTAGCAACATCGCTGCTAAGCAACAACTTTTGTGACGTAGCAGCGATGTTGCTAGCAATGTTGCTGTGTGTGACATCCAGCAACAATCTGGCCCCTGCTGTGAGGTCGCTGGTTGTTGCTGAATGTCCTGGGCCATTTTTTAGTTGTTGCTCTCCTGCTGTGAAGCACACATCGCTGTGTGTGACAGCGACAGAGCAACAACTAAATGTGCAGGCAGCCGGGTTCTGCGGACGCTGGTAACCACGGTAAACATCGGGTAAGCAAGAAGCCCTTACCTTGGTTACCCGATATTTAACTTCGTTACCAGCGTCCGCCGCTCTCACGCTGTCAGTGCCGGCTCCCTGCTCTCTGCACACGTAGCCACAGTACACATCGGGTAATTAACCCGATGTGTACTGTGGCTAGGAGTGCAGGGAACAGGGAGCCGGCACTGGCAGCGTCGGTTAGTGTGACATCTCACCAGCGACCTCCTAGCAACTTACCAGCGATCCCTATCAGGTTGTATCGTTGTTGGGATCGCTGGTAAGTTGTTTAGTCTGACTGGGCCTTTACACTTTAGAGTTAACCACATAGTTTTTATGCAGATTTGTAAACCGCTGTATCTTACTGCTTTAGCTGGGTTTTATGACACAGAGAGACATATTACTACATGCCTGATAAATAAAAATATTTTATATAAAAAAAAAGCTCAGGCTCTTGAACAGAAGTGATATTTTTGGTCTGATTTGTGATTTTGTGATTCATGAAAAATTGGAAAGACATTGGTAAATTAATGCAAATTTTTTACGACACAGTTTGTGGATTTATGGAGACAAAAATGGTGAATCTATCCTACCATTGTATTCTATAGCGTAGAGACTTGTAAAAACAGAGATAAACAGACCAAATCCTGCAGAATGGAGTACAAGACTCCATTTACTATTTAGAGGCTGTTCTCCCCATCACATATGGGACTTTCTAGTGAAGACAAACTCACTTTTTTTGCTTAGTCTGGAGTAAAAATTGTGTCCCTGTAAGATTGGCTGTAGATGGCCATTTAATAGAAAGAAAAAGAAAAATTGGACCGTCACGTCTGCAAATAGTATAGGGGACTGATTCCACAGGCAGCTCCATGCTCCCATCCACACAGCAGATGGGTGCAGGAGCTGCATGCTGTTTACCTGCATTAGTCTAATCTGTAAAATGGACCAACAATTAATCTGGAAAATCACGAGCAATGCCCGATAGCTTATTATTGGGTCAATGTGCTATTTATTATGCACATGGACAGCAGACTGAAAATACAGCCATCGGAGCCTGCTGAAAAATAGCGTGATGTGAATGTCACAAACATTTATCTACTGATAAGTACATGCTTGAGTGAGAATACAGTGTTAACAGATAAAAACATCTTAGCAACTTTGATAAATGCCAGTTACATAAATGGCATTTAGAGATCTAAGTGGAAAGTCTTGGAGTGGAGACACTTTCGTAGGTAGCATCATGGGCACAGGCCACAATGACATAGGAAGCAGAATAAGTTAAAAAAATATATATATTTTTTTTTATACAGGGAACTATAATTTGAATACCAGATTATTAAATGTGAAAAATGACTGACAGCATCTAAAATAGAAGACACTAGGTATACAGCAAAAGAAGTCTGTCTATTGGACTTTTATTGCACAAATGAAAAGTTGAATTCAGCATTATATTAAAAATAATACAGAAATATACAAACATTAAAATAATGATCCTTTATTAGTCTTTATACAGCTCAAATCAAGAAGAGTATAAGTATCACTTGGGTGAAACAGATACGTTTAATGTATGCATGTGGAGCTTCCTCAGTGTATATGTCGATCTGACAGTCAACAGAGAATAAGCAGACCACTATTAATATCAGGCACACCAGTTTTCAAAATAGACTTTTAAATCTATCAATCAAATAAAGTATATCACAAAAGTAAGTACCCCCCTTACATTTTTGTAAATATTTTATTATAATTTTTCAAGGGACAACACTGAAGATTGACACTGATACAATGTAAAGTAGTCTTTACATTTGGTGTGCCCTCTAAATAACTCAACACAGCCATTAACGTCAAAACTGCTGGCAACAAAAGTGAGTACACCCTTAAGTGAAAATGATCAAATTGTCCCCAATTAGCCATTTTCCCTACACGGTATCATGGGAGTCATTAGTGTCAGGTGTGAATGGGGATCAGATGTGGTAAATTTGGTGTTATCACTCACACACTCTCATACTGGCCGTTGGAAGTTCAACATGGCACTAAATGGCAAAGGATTCTCTGAGAATCTGAAAAAGAGAAATATTGCTCTATATAGAATTAGATTATAATCATGTGCATCTCTTTGTCTGAAGCAAAACTAAGATGTTTACCCAGACATTTAGAGCTGGGTGTAAAGGATGCTAACATTTAGCCAATAGGCTATTACATAATTCGTCCCAAAATAACTAATAGGGGCCGGTGAACAGGGCTGAGCTCAGTCTGTGGTATTGAGCGAGTGTAATTATAGCGAGATCCACCCATTCCAGATCTGAGTTACACCCAACAAAAATCTGAGAGTCAGTACCAATCTCTTTACTCTTTAGCACAGCCAAAAACTTATTCATTAATAGAAGTGAGTGAACCCGAGGTTCGGTGTTCGTACCAAACACAGACTAACAAAACAAAACAAAAAAAAACAAACACTCGCACGAACATTTCTATGATCGGGTACACTCAGGGCTCAGCCAACTGTGAGCTACTTGCAGCGTTTCATCGGCTCACACTGGTGGTAACAACAGCCTGATTGGATGTATAGTGTACAAAAAAAAAAGGAAAATCTCCACTCAGAGAAGTGTTCTGTTTATGGCTGGCTTCATGTGGGTAGAGACCTAAGCTGCCCAATTAGTGACTTCCATTATGGTTCAGGTGAAGTGCGTGGCCCAAACTAGCTTTATCTAAAGTCCGGATGAACCCACCGACCTGAGCTTCTAGAGGTTCGCTCATGTCTAAACATTAACAGTTTGCACTTTGCGACCATACCCCAACAAATACTTCAAAAGAGACTATCATCTGAGTAAAATGCTCAGATATAACAGAAGGTTGCAAGGGGGGGATGAAATCAGAGCGTTTCTGAACCTCCCGATCCTTGTCAAATAACCCAAGACTTCTGTAAGTTCAACATTTATGTTAGACTATCCTATGAAAGTTAACAATAACACTATTCCCCAAAACAATATGGTCTTTGCAAGTCTGGCTGCAGCCCACCTCTGTTGTCACCCAGCTTGCTTTTGCTATCGCACCTGGATTAGCCCCATCTTGTGCCTCACAGTCCAGAGATCCTTTACTTGTCTTTCCCCACTTCATGCTGGACTTCATACCATCTGTGAACCCACTGGCAGTATCAACAGTTGATCAGGTAAGTGTACCCTGCTACCTTGTCCATGCACCAAACAAGGATGAGGGCTATTTCAGGATCAACTAAGGATCACCTCACGGAGCCTATCAGACACATTACTGCTCACATTGTGCACTAGCCCCGCCCCAGCGGTTTAGACATTAATGACTGTGGGTTCAGTACATTAAAGGGCACACCAAATTAACACTGTTGTACAAGCGGTACACTGACCACACTGTATGAAAGTGTTAAATCTTCAGTGTTGTCCCATGAAAAGATAAAATATTTTCAAAAATTACGAAGGGTGTACTCACTTTTGTGCTATACTGTATAAGATGTGCATCTCAACACTGCTGTGTGGTCATTAATTGACAAATACTAGAGCTTTATGGGATTTCTAAATTTGCAGTCTGGCCTTGCACAGAGTTACAATACACCAGGTGATGTGTAAAGAAATAGAGGTGTAAAAACCTGTGGTGTAAAGAAAATGATACCTGTTTTTTTAAACATTTGAAACTGATAAATCTGAAAAAAGTGATGTTCATTTAGATTTAGCTCCCAAGTCAATACTTCGTAGGACTACCTTTTCCTGAAATTACTGCTGCAAATCTGTGGTGTATGTTTCTTTCAGTTTTTCACATTGAGAAGCTGAAAATTTTGCCCATTCTTCTTTGCAAAAATAATTTTATCTCAGTGATATTGGATGAAAAGCTTCTGTAAACAGAAATCTTAAGGTGGTGTCACACACAGCGACGACGACAACGACATCGCTACTAAGTCGTCATTTTCTGTGACGTAGCAACGACCTCAACAGCGACGTCGCTGTGTGTGACACATAACAATGATCAAACCCCTGATGCGAAATCGCTGCTCGCTCCTGAATATTCCAGGTCATTTTTTGATCGCTGCTATCCCGCTGCGCCATAATGATAAGCTCAGCATCCTTGTGTTTGACACTGCAGCAGCGACGGTCACGACGACGCTGAAGGCAGTGACGTAGGACTGAAGGCAGGACAAGGGCGTGTTTTTGTGGTGTATTTTGCAACGCCCCTACGACTCCGATTGGTGGTTACAACAGTGTTCCGATTGGGTAGCTTGCCGAAGGCGTTACAGTGATTTCATTCTTTAAGTTCCATTCTTTGTTCCACGTAGTAGATTCTCTGTCTGGTGTCGCTAGTGTGTCGTTCTTTGTGGATCTGAATGAAATGAAATAGAATGAATGAAAGCACTACTGCGTCTTCCTTTGTTTGGCACGGTCACCCAATCAGGCGCCGCTGTAGTGATCACCAATCGGAATAGAGGGGCATGAAAAAAGGCAACGCAAAACATGTCTAGGGGTAAACACCACGCCTCTATCAAGGTCTGAGTCGTCGCATAGCGACCATCGAGGTAGTTATGATCACTGCTCCGTCGCTGCGAAAAAATTACATGTTTGACAGCTTACTAGCGATCATCTAAGGTCGCGGTTACGTCACAGGAAATGGTGACGTAACAGCGACGTCGTTGTGTGTGAACCCAGCTTTAAAGTCTTGCCTCAGATTCTTAATAGGATTTAAGTCTAGGCTTTGACTGGGCAATTCAAACACATGAACATGCTTTGTTCTACACCATCCATTTTAGCTCTGGCAGTATGTTTAGGGTTGTTGTCCTGCTGGAAGGTGAACCTATGCCTCAGTCTCAAGTCTTTTCCAGCCTGTAACAGGTTTACCTCCAGGATTGCCCTGTATTTCGCACCATCCATCTTTCCATTAACTCTGCCCTGCTTCCCTGTTGAAGAAAAGCATCCCACAGCATGATACTGCCACCGTCATATTTGATGGTGGGGATGGTTTTCATGGTGATGTGCAGTGTTCGTTTTCCACATTTAGCCCAATAAATTCTACTTAGGTCTCTCCTCACCAGAGCACCTTCTTCCACATGCTAGCTGTTTCACCTACATGACTTTTCCAAAAAGGGGTACTCTTATGGCCGGCTTTCAAAAACGGCAGCCACTCTTTCATAAAGGTCAGATTTTTTGAGTACACAACAGTTATTCTGTGCTGGAGAGGAAAAGCGGGGTTAATGCCGCGCTGCCGCCAAATAAAGAGATTGTTGATTATTAATAATTTTCTTTATTTCCTAGGTCTATGCGTTTCAGTTCCCTTCTTCAGGACCAAAAGGACGAATCAACAAAACAACTTTCACAACCCCATTAGGTGAGTGTAATATCTTACACATTGCATATTTATATCTGGTAAAACCCTATTTGCGATCCTTTTTCTCAGCTTAACATAGTTATTCTGTGGACAGATGCTCCCACCTGAGCTGTAGATATCTGCAGCTCCACCAAAGTTACCTTGGGCCTCTTGGCTCTTTCTCAAATTAGTGCTCTCCTTAATTGGGATGTCAGTTTAGGTGGATGGCCACGTCTTTGTAGGTTTGCAGCTGTGCCACACTCCAATTTTTGGATGATGGATTAAACAGTGCTTTCAGATGTTCAGAGCTTGGGATATATTTTTTTTTTTTTTTTTACATTATTTACATACTAACCCCGCTTTATTCTTCTGCACAACTTTATCCCTGACCTGTCTGCTGTGTCCCTAACATTCTCAGACAAATTTTCACAAAAAAACCTGTAGATATATGGAGAATAAATTACATCCAGGTGGACTCAATTTACTTATCAGGTGACTTCTAGAGGCTATTGTTCATTCTGGATTTTATTTAGAGGTGTAAGATTACAGGAGTGCTGGATACAAATGTCACAATTTTCAGATTTATATTCTTAAAATATTTAGAAAACCAGGAATCATTTCTATTGCACCTCACAAATACTTGCCACTTTGTGTTTGTAAATCACATAAAATCCTAATAAACAACATTTACGTTTGTGTGTGTGTAATATGTAAAAATGTAGAAAAGTTGACAGGGTATGAATACTTTCTCAAGGCACTGTAAGTAGTTATATAAAAGTTACAAAAAAAACAAATCATGAGCATAAATAACCAATTTCAAAAGACAGTTGCGCGCCACTATAATTTTTATTTTATATACATATTTTTTTGCTTCCAATTAAAATCACCTAGTTTTCAGGAAATAGTGTACCTAAACCTTAGGTATTAGGTAACTACTCCTATAGAATGGAGCAAAAATGTTTAGTATTTCTGAAGCATTGGAAAAAAGTCATTGTGTGAACACAGATTCAGACATGCAAATGTGCATTATTGTTACACTATGTGCACACGCTGCGTTTTTATGACGCTGCGTTTTTGGCAGCTAAAAACGCACAAAAACGCACGCATTTTTACAGAGATTTGGTGCGTTTTTGGCTGCGTTTTGCTGCGTTTTTGATCTCTGCGTTTTTCTGCATTTTTCCAATGCATTGCATGGGGGGAAAACGCAGAAAAACACAGGAAAGAATTGACATGTCCATTATTTTTTTTTTAAGCTAAAAAAACGCAGCTTAAAAAAAAGTTGTGTACGGACAGCAAAAATGAAAACTCAGACTTTGCTGGGGAAGCAAAGTCATGCAGTTTTGAGGCCAAAAATGCACCCGAAAAACGCGCAAAAACACAGCGAAAAACGCACTGTGTGCACATAGCCTTACAGTAAAGAGGACAGATTAGATGCATGCAACACGTCAACCCACACTGTAAAAGACATCCACACACTCACCTGTAGAAGAAGCAGAGGAAACAGCAGGGGGAGTTGGAGAGGTGAAACCGTCAGCAGGGGGTTGGGCTCCTGCAGCAGCATCTGGGGTAGTTGAGGAGGGAGGGGCAGCAGCAGGGATATGAGGGACAGGGGCAGGAGTGGAGGTAACAGGGATAGGAGGAGTGCCAGCTGAGCCAGCAGGGGCTATGTGGAGAGAGGAAGATGTGAAGTTAATACAGAAAGCATGTTAGGTGGGATTAGAAATGCTTTCATGAAGCTCAGTGTTAGGAATTTAGTAAAGAGAAAAGGTAATGCCATCATTCACAGCCAGTCGCAAATGAAATTCATGCAGGGGGAGAAAACTTTACATTTTAAAGGGAAATGGTCATGTCAAAAATTCTATTTACCTGCAGATATAGGGTTAATCTGAAGGTAAAAAAAGTGTTTAAAAACCAACCTAGCTGACGTACTGGAAGAGCATCTACATGGTGAAAAAGCTACACTGACAAGCAAAAGGGGTAACAATGTCTAGAACTTTTGATTTCAGGCTCCATATCTCACCATCCATTACAGCATTGAATATGAGACTGGCTTCATTTATAGTCAGTCATCTTGGGTATCTCATACATAAATTTGGTCGACTCACATGGGTATGAATACAGCTTTTTCTTCAACTTCATCCACAAGTGTTCGATTGGGTCTAGGTCTGGGGACAGTGGGGACCAATCATCTTGCCAATCCTCTTTGGATCGTTGTCCTGTGGGAACACTGCCATTCTTTTCATACCTATAGTACTTGAGTGTACGGAGTAATTTATCTTGTAGGACCACCATTGATCTTGGTCAAGTATCCAACAACGCCTTTTGCTGTGAAACAACCCCATATCGTCAGACTTCCTCAACAAAATATGACAGTTACTTCAATTTCTCTACCCGATAGCCGCTTTTTCCTTCCAGACCCATTCGCACCCATCAGAGCCTAGTCTTTTGAATTTCAACTCATCACTCCAAATCATCCATTTACAATTTTGTACTGTCTACGTTTCGTACTTTTTTTCTTTTTGCTTCTTATGAGGATATTGAAGTTGAGGCTTCTTCACCTTTTTTCAGGCCACCATTCTAGACTTGTGTACCGTGCGTTGCACAATGCTTGCATGGACGTCTATGTTCTCACTATTATGAAGCATATGAGCCACGTCCACGGTCGAGTTTGTTGCTCCAGAACTGATAGACCTTGTGATGAGCCGACTTGTTGACTTAGATATTTTGCCTGGATGTCCATCTCTTAGCTTTTGAATTGATGGGACGACTGGACTTCATCTCATATTTTTCCAAATTGCATGGCACTCATATGATGCAGTTTGGCAATTTTTTGGGGGTAGAGGCACCGCTATCAATGAGCTGGATGATGACGTTTCTCTTTTCTTGGGAAATTTTCTTCATGGCTACTACTTGATTCGAACCAGTATCCTTTCATTTGGGAATCTACCTAATAACACACTGAGCTAATAGGGAATGTGAAAACCGGTTGTAATTTATAGTATACAGGAAGAATTTTTTTCACACCACCTAAAGCAAAATAGGAACAATGCAGTGACATGATAAGAATCTGCATAACTAATAATATGCTAACTAGCTGCAAGTCAAATTTATGTATGAGATAGTCAAGATTATTGTCCATAAAAGGAAAGTAGGCTCACATTCACAGCTGTAGTGGATGGTGAGATATGGAGCCTGAAAGTTCAAAGCATTGTCACCCTTTGGCTCATCAGTGTATATTCTTCCTTTATCCGCCTGCTTCCAGTTATTGGAGTTTAAAGACTACTCTCATAAAAAAATTGTTTAAACAATATTTTTATGAGAGTAGTCTTTAAAGTGGTGTTTTTAGGAG